>NW_028190386.1:0-124324 GCF_048542155.1 Nylanderia fulva | reverse complement strand
ACCCGTGCGTTAGCATGCACTCGTACACGTATGTATGATTGCACGCACACATATATATATGTCCATGTGCGAGTCTAAAACAAACATAAAATAATAAAATAATAACGGTAAAATCATGTATATTATACTATCCAATTATTAGAAGATTCATCACGCACCATTATCATGTCCGAAGTCAGGACTGCCTTCGCACATGCACATGTATATATCTATAAATGCGTACACACGCACATATAAAATAATATATATATAAAAAATATTTAATTTAGTAAACCAGTCCGATTGTGCGTTACAGCTTGTCATGATGTTAGGGATTATTTTAATACTCTCCGTTAAAACTTCGTTCGCCTTGATTGGATTTGATTGTGGTGGACAGCATCTCAACATCACCGCCGTTTCCCTCTTAGATGTAGGAGAATGCAATCTCCATCATCAAACTCCAAACTTCACAGAAACTTATATACAACTATTACAACTTTCCGAATATAACTATGCAGAAGTTATACAGTGCAAACTAAAGATATCCCGCACGATATATCACTGTGGCATGCATTCGCACATCTCGGTCGTCTTTAACGGAAAAGCGGATTACGTCCAAGAAACCGGATATTCGCAATGCTTGCGAATGTTTCAAGATGGCACCACATCCCTGGGACCCGCTCACTTAATCAGTGGACTTAAAATCAACCAAACTTCTTATCACAGCCTTACGCTGGCTGGCGAATTAAAAACCGATGGAACGTGTAAGGGTACGCAATATTCTGACCCTTACGGCACATGGGACAACGTAATTGTTCAAGCAGTCGCAAAAATCTCACTCAAATCATCTTATGTGCCAGTACAACTCAAACACGGTAAAATCAAGCTAAGGTCAGGAACCATCTGTACACTGGCCGACAGCTTTTGTTTGGATTCTGACGACGGCTACACCTTTTGGAAACCAGTACCTACGAAATCATGCAACTTCAATCAATACGACGTACTATACGAAGGACTAGCGACTAAAATAGCAGGCGATAATTCACCCATCGTCTACAGTCTTACCACACAAAACATCACATTCGCCTTGACTAAAACTAAAGAACAGCCATTGTGCGGATACACCCTGCTTCGCACGGAACATCCGAAATTATTTATTCTCGAAACAAAGCAAGGCCAAACTTTTGCCAACAAAGGTACGATCCCTGTGGATAACTTCGATATATTCACTTACATGAACTCCAAGTTTGTGTATGTTGAAAAACATATCCGACATCAAATGACATCTTTGTATCATAACGTCATACAACAAAAATGTGAATTGGAAAGACAAGTAATAACCAACGCCTTATCCTTTGCAACTCTCTTGCCTGATGAATTCGCGTATAGTCTAATGAAATCGCCGGGATACATGGCCGTCACCACTGGAGAAGCTGTCCAAATCATAAAATGCATCCCTGTAGAAGTAACCGTACGTCCAACCAAAGAATGTTATAACGAGTTACCCGTAACCATCAGAAACGCTTCTTACTTCCTCACACCCAAATCAAGAATCGTCACAAAGATCGGGAATGAGCGAAAATGTTCTCAAGAATTACCAACGTTATACCGGATAAAGGACACTTGGGTACAGTTCACGCCAAAAGCACAAGTAAGACAGTTGTCACCTCAACAACTACGACCCATGGCATCTCTTACCTGGAGTTATTTAACACCTGGACCCCTAGCTGTTAGCGGAATCTATACGCAACAAGACATAGAAAAATTGAGAGACCACATTATGTTCCCCGCAGAGAAACCGGCACTGCTCAACGCCGTCGCCCGTGGGCTCATCGGACACCCAGTTAACACCGACTCCGTCTCATTATACAAACTACTAGACGAAGAATCGCTCAACAAAATCGTAGACAACACCGCGGCAAAAATATGGAGAGGATTCATGAGTTTTGGATCAGCCACGGCCGGTGTCGTTGGAGTATTTATGATCGTTCGTATTGCTAAATTGGCAATTGATACCATCATCCATGGATACGCACTACATACCGTATATGGATGTAGTCTACATCTAATAGGAGCATTATGGGACTCTCTAACTAATCTCTTGCTTCACCTCAGCCGCAAGAATATGAACGAAAAAGAAGAAAAGAACAAATTCCCAGAAGACGCCACACCTCTCGCCACCATCTCAGACACACCCCCTGCACTGCCAAAAGAACCGCCAGTGATAAGTCAGCCACAACTTCAAGGCTATAACACCAGACGATCTGGAGAAATGGAATCCATAAATATTACTATCCCTCAGACATATAATGACTTACACCAGCATCTATATAACCTAGAACAAAACCCTAGATCAACGTCGGGTTTTATTCTCAAATAGGAGGGGAGATGTAACGTCCAAACAAATTTCAAAATTTCAATCTTTTTCAAAATTTTATTCTTTAACATATTAGTCATGACAATCTCTAACCTACATGAAAGATCGGTATAAACAATTTAATCCAACATATAATTACTTATAAGTTAAAACATGTCTTCTCACAAATGACAACGGGAGTAGCAACCCACTTTTAAATAATATTTTTATCATAAAAAGCATAATTAACAAGGGTGCTTTGCTCCGAATCATTCGTTAGGAAACATAAAAGTTAGAGAATAAGCGCGCCTAAATCGGACAACAAATGTATGTTCTAACCCCTGAAACACCTTACGCATTGCATGCTACTAATGCCCCTGTATACGCTACACCATTTATACTTGCGAGCCCCTAGACACCGTACACATCCCCCCCGTGGACCGCCACCTTGTCGTGGTGGGGGGGCTCACCCTTCGCAAGGGAATAGCCTTGCGAGGGGTGCCAAGAGCGGTCTGTACCTCCAGAGGTACACTGCCCCCGGTCTCGGGGGCACGCCCTCCGTCTCGGGGGGCTCTCCTTGGGGTGTGGAAGAATTCCGCATCCCGGGGAGACGGGGCCCACTTCCCCGTTAGAGCTTCGGCTCGTATGTAGTAAAGGATGGCGACCCGGAATTCAAACGCCCGGTGGCAAGGCACCGTTAGGAGAAGGGACTGCACGGCGCTTCGGCGCTTCCCTTCCCACCATGCTCTGTGGCCTGACACGCCTGTCAGGTAGGCGGCTTCCGCCGCCCGGGGTTTTTCCCTCCCCTCCGTCATGGGGGGGGGCCTCCTTTGGGGTTATACCTAGGGGGTGGGATCGGCGGGGGCCGCATCGGAGGTGCCGCGCGCGACTACCCGAGGGGCTTTGCCCGGAGGGGGTCGCGCCGGCGGAGGGGTCAGCATGGTCACCCGAGGGGCTTTGCCCGGAGGGTTGTCCCAAGGGGCTTTGCTCGGAGGGGGCCATGCTGATCGGTCCTCGGGGCCCGTTCGTGGAACGGTTCCCGAGGACAGGGAGGTGCCTCAGGGTGCTGGTTGGGGGTCTCCAGGCTGGGTAGCCTGGGTCCCCGTCCCAGCGTCCCTGGGGTAGGCCGCACCCAGGCCGCTCGGACGTATTCCGAGGCAGGGCTGGGTCGGCGCAGACGGCCACGCGTGGTCACCTGAGGGGCATGGCCCGGAGGGTTTACCCAAGGGGCACTGCCCGGAGGGGACCACGCGGGTCGGCTGTCGAGGCCGCTCGGACATATTCCGAGGCAGGGCTCGACGGCGAGAGAGAGGTCGCAGGGTGCTGGTTGGAGAGCTTGCTCTCGTCCCAGTGTCCCTGTGGCCTGCCATCCTCGGGCCGCTCGGATGTTTCCGGATCCGGGCCGAGGATGGCGGCGAAGGCGCGCTGCGGTTACCCAAGGGGCATAGCCCGGAGGGGTTACCCAAGGGGCATAGCCCGGAGGGTGCCGCGGCCGCCCTGCCCCAGGGCCGCTCGGACATTTCCGAGACGGGGCCTGGGGCGAGAGTAGATACCCCCGGTCGGTCGGGACCGTTTTTTCTTCCGAACCGGCCGACCGGAGAGGCGCCTGCCCCTCTCTGAAAGTCTTCAGAGAGGAGCGCCCACATATGCTGGTCGCCACGGCGTGTAGGGCAGGGCCGGGGAAGCGGCGACCCTGTCCAAAGCGTCCGTGGGGCCCCCCGGGTGGCGCCGCCCGCTGCGGTACCCACATTGTCGGAGATGTGGGACCCCTGAAAGCCCGTGTGGGCGTCAAATGCCATACGGGTGTGTAAGGGGCTCGGAGTCTGGCCGGGGTGCGGTATCCCCCCGGCCTAAGACATATGTCCCCTTCCCGGGGGAACTTGGGGCCCGGCCTTGGGGTGTGGCCGGTCACGTTTCGGGGCACCCCTTGGCCGGTGGGGGTATACCCTGGGGGACGGAGCCGCAGCGGGAAAGTGGGATAATTGAAATGGAGAATCTGAATACAAACACAAATACAAACCAAGAAGACGAACGTGAGAAAGCTCTCTCTCACAGGAAGGGACAGGTCACGATGGCACAAGTTGTCGCGGCCTTGCAAGTGACCTCGCCATTACAGAGTTCTCTCGGAATCTCGAGAGAGCTCACAATAAGGCTGGAAAGGGTCGACTCACAAACGAGTATAACATCCTCGGAGGGCTCGTTCATCGCAAAAAGAACGAGGGGAAGGGCTGGAGCATCATCCATATCGGGAGCCGATAGGTCGAGGAGCCCCTCAAGATCAAGGTGGGCAGGAAAGATAGGATCCCCCTCTGAGTACAGCAGTTTTGATCCAGAACTGGAACTGGACCAAAGCAGCGTCAACACAGAGAGAGCGGAACTACCCTCCTTCCGCGAAATCAATCGAAGAATTGATAGAGAGATAGAAAAGCGAGGAGAGATACCACAACCACACCATCTGGAGGAACCACAAGAGGACGGAGACCAAGACGAAGAGAGCATAATCCCCATCTTAAAAGATAAGAGGGGAAGAGGCCGACCAGTCACCACAGGAGAATACGAGATCCTGAAAGAAAAGAAAATCAAGGAGGAAGAAGAGAGGAAAATCCAAAAGGAAAAGGGCATTTTGGACCCTCTCATCAAACCGGCGCAAACCAAATCATACAAGAAGTTCCTTGAGAGAATGTTCCTTGAGTTAATTTTAATATTTTCTTATTAATGAAAGTTTGTCAGTACTCTGAAGAGAATTTTAAAGTAATCTTATTGTATTAGTAATATAAATAAAAATACATTTAAATAAAATTTAAGTAAATTATTGCTTTTTATATAGAAATATTTATTCTGATTCATAGATAATTAATTTATTTTGTAGCATCTCCATTTGGTATAACAAAAAGAAGACGTTGGACGGAAGAAGAACGTAATACAATATTGAAAGAATTTCAAAAAGAAATTATCACTTTACAGCTGCCATCTAACAAAAAAAATTTCCTGTATAAAAAAAAAAATAAGTGCTTATTTAATCGATCCGTTTCTTAAATTAAAACGTAAATCCTTAACTATATATCTGGCAAAATTAAACGTCACTAAATGAATAAATATTTTTTCAGAAATTATTTATGTAGTCAAATCGAAAATATTTTAATTTTTTATTCAAAAATAATACGTAGATTACTTGTATTTAAGCAAATGCAAAAAATAAGTAGAATACCTAATTTTTATTATTTCAACACATTAAACTGAAAGTTAAGTTACGTTGTGAGAATTTTATAAAAAAAGAAGTTAGAGAAGTTGCACTGCGCAAAGTCATTTATTTTGATTTCTTCATATATTTATATTATATGTAGAGTAGCAGTACTGTGTAGTTATTACAATTCTTTTATTGATAATATATATTCGTGATTACAAGTGCAATATGTTAAAATAATTATATGACACATTAAGCTAAAAGTTAAGTTACATTGCGAGAATTTTATAAAAAAAAAAGTTAGAAAAGCTGCACTGCGCAAGCTATTTATTTTGATTTTTTCATATATTTATATTATATGTAGAGTAGCAGTACTGTGTAGTTATTTATTACAATTTTTATTGATAATATGTATTCATGATTACAAGTGCAATATGTGAAATTAATTATATAACACATTAAGCTAAAAGTTAAGTTACATTGCGAGAATTTTATAAAAAAGAAAGCAAAAGCTACACAAGTTTTTATTTTGATTTTTTCATATATTTATATTATATGTATAGAAGCAATACTTGTAAAGTTATTTATTTTAATTTATTTATTGATAATATGTATTCATGATTACAAGTGCAACATACTATTATACATATATGTATTAGGTTTGTGTTTTTATATATATTGTGGCGATTACATCGTCAAATAGGCCCGTATTCATAGTCCCTTCTCAAGGCAAAATCTTCATGAAGATCATCTTATTCAATTAAGATCGTCTTAAGACATTATAAATTCATAATCTATGCATAAGATAATTCTTAAGAAGAAGCTAATCCTTAGGATCGTCTTGTGTCGTATAAGACTATCTTTATAAAGACCGTGCTTAAGACAATGCTCGTTTGCGTTCGGAAATTTTCGGAATAATTCCATTGAAACAACCAATGACAGAAGGCTATTCTGCTCGTTCCATTGAAATTACAGGTTAGTCTGATTTCGTAGTATGTATGTGCATAAACATTTTTACTTTTTTTTATCTTATAAGTTAAAGAATCTTATAAAAAATGGAAAAAATAGAAAAGGAAAACAAAAGCAAAAGTAAGCATTATACGCCAGCGGAAAGAAGTCTTTTTTTACAAATTTTAAATAAATATAAACAAGTTATCGAATGTAAAAAAAGTAACATTAATACACTACGCGAAAAAGAAGCTGCGTGGGATTGTATCTGCCAAGAATTTAATAATTCCTCATTAATTACCCAAGAAGTAAGAGAGAATTTTTATTTATTATGCAATCAGGAGACGCGGTAGCGTCTCGCTAAGTTATATCTTTCATTCGTCAAATTGAAATACAATCTACAAAAAAACAAAAAAAAATATTGAAAGATATCGAAAAGATAGCGAAAATATCAAAACAAAAGCAAAAATTATCCGTAGGACGCTATTGTGTATCCTTTACCGGACGTAACACGATTTTCGTCACCTTGAAAACAAAAATTTGAAATATTTTATGAACGGGAACATATTTTTCAAAAGATGACCAAATCAATCGAAAGCGCGATTTTTTCCGAGTAAAATGAGACCTTAACGAACTTGATAGCTCTATTGGTTGCGAAGATATGAATTTTTTAAGTTATTTTTTGGTCGAAAAAGTGTCACTTTTTTTTAAGACTACGGCGTCGTACTTGTCCGCGGTCACCCATCCCGACAAAGTGATTCTGTCCGAAGCTGCTTTACCTTATCCGCGGTCACCCATCCCAGTATAGTGACATTTTCCTCAGCTGCTTAACCTTTTAAGCAACCAAACAAAAAATAAATTCTCGCTCTCTCTCTCTCCCCCCTCTTTCTCCCTTTCTCTCTTGCTTTCCCACGTTTTTTTTCGCTCTCTCTCGCCCTCTCGCGCTTTCTCTCGCTGCCTCTCGCTCTCTCTTGCTCTCTACCGCTCTCTCGCGTTCTCTCGCTCTCTGCCGCTCTCTCTCGTCGTCTCTCGCTCTCTCTCGTTTTTTTTCGCTCTTTCTCGCTTTCTCTCGCTGTTTCTCGCCTTCTCTCGTTCTCTCTCGCTCTCTCGCTTTCTTCCGGTCTCTCTCGCTCTCTCCCGCTCTCTCTCGCGCTCTCTCGGCCTCTCTCGCTCTCTCTCGCTCCCTCTCGTCTTCTCTCACTCTCTCTCGGTTTTTTTCGCTTTCTCTCGCTGTTTCTCGCTCTCTCTCGCTTTCTTTCGCTCTCTCTTGCTCTCTCCCGCTTTGTATCGCTCTCTCTCGCTCTCTCTCGCCCTCTCTCGCTGTCTCTCGCTCCCTCTTGCTCTCTGCCGCTCTCTCTCGCGTTTTCTCGCTCTCTCTCGTCTTCTCTCGCTCTCTCTCGGTTTTTTTCGCTCTCTCTCGCTTTCTCACGCTGTTTCTCGCCTTCTCTCGTTCTCTTCCGCTCTCTCTCGCTTTCTTTCGCTCTCTCTCGCTCTCTCCCGCTCTCTCCCGCTCTCTCTCGCTTTCTCTCGGCCTCTCTCGCTCTCTCTCGCTCCCTCTTGTCTTCTCTCACTCTCTCTCGGTTTTTTTCGCTTTCTCTCGCTGTTTCTCGCCTTCTCTCGTTCTCTTCCGCTCTCTCACGCTTTCTTTCGCTCTCTCTCGCTCTCTCCCGCTTTGTATCGCTCTCTCTCATGAACCTAAAATTACGGATCACGCGTGGCTGAAAGTTGAGCTGAGTGTTAGTAAAACTGAAAGTACATATAGAGAATTTAGTGCTAGGAATTATAAAAAGTTTGATAAAAATAAATTTGCTATATTAGTGAAAAATAAATTACAAGAAAGCCAGGAATGTCAGTGTGAATGTATGGGTGTCAGTGAGAGGGCGAAAAAACTTGTCGATAGTATAGTGGGTGCGTTAGATGTAATGGCGCTTTCTTTCGCTCTCTCTCGCTCTCTCCCGCTTTGTATCGCTCTCTCTCATGAACCTAAAATTACGGATCACGCGTGGCTGAAAGTTGAGCTGAGTGTTAGTAAAACTGAAAGTACATATAGAGAATTTAGTGCTAGGAATTATAAAAAGTTTGATAAAAATAAATTTGCTATATTAGTGAAAAATAAATTACAAGAAAGCCAGGAATGTCAGTGTGAATGTATGGGTGTCAGTGAGAGGGCGAAAAAACTTGTCGATAGTATAGTGGGTGCGTTAGATGTAATGGCGCCGAGGAAAAAATTTAGAATTCCGAAAGTTTGGGAAGGGAAGAAATGGTTTTCAGACAAAATAAAAGAGGCTGCGGATAGAAGGGATAAGGCATATAGAAGAGCATTGTATGACGATACCGAACAAAATTGGTCGCAGTATAAAATTGAAAGAAATACAGTAGTAAAATTAATTAGGGAGAAGAAAAAAGAATATTATGAAAATATGATAGATCTTAATAAAGAAAATCCTACGTCTATGTGGAAAACCTTGAAAGAAATAATTAGAGGCGAGCCAGTAGGCATAAAAGAGGTAGGAAATATAGATTTTGAAATTTTAGGCGATATCGAAGAGTGCAATATAGCTGATAAATTTAATTTATATTATATACAAAGTATTAATAGTATAATAAACTCTATAAAGGTCGTTAGATCCGGTGATATAATCGATCATTGGATGAATATAAATAAGAAAATTATTTATATTATCGAAAATAAAGGATTTATGGAAAATTTCGTGACTATTAAACTAGAGCAGTTAGAAAAAATTGTTATGGGATTGCCGAAAAAGAAAGATACAGAAGAGGGAATAACTAGCGATATATTGAGGACAACTTTTTCTGTAATAAAAGAGGAATTTGCGAATATAATAAACAATTCTTTAAGAGAAGGTCTCTGTCCGGAAGGTTGGAAAACCTCTACGATAATACCGATTCCAAAGATAGATAAAGCGAAAAAAGCGAGCGATTATAGGCCTATAAATATGTTACCAATATTTGAAAAAGTGTTAGAATTAGTAGTAAAAGAACAACTTGAAATGTATTTGGAAACTAACGATATTATAACAGAACATCAGTCGGGGTTTAGAAAATATTACTCGTGTGAAACAGCGATTCAAACTGTCATTGACGAATGGAAATTAATAGTAAGCGAAGGAAAAATGGTAGGTGTAATTTTCATGGATCTTAAGAGAGCGTTTGAAACAATAGACAGAGAAAGATTATTAGGAAAAATGTATTATTATGGAATTAGAGGAATGGCCTTAGAATGGTTCAAATCATATTTAAATAATAGGAAACAGCAAGTGCGTTTCAATCATACATGGTCTAAATTATTGACAACAGAATACGAAGTGCCACAAGGCTCGGTACTAGGACCTTTACTATTTATAATATATATAAATGATATAATCGAAGGCTGTCCAGAAGGGTGCAATATAAAAATGTTTGCAGACGACACGCTTATATATGTAAGTGGAGAAAGTAGCACGGATATAGAGATAAAATTGAACACGGCTTTTAATATAATCGAACGTTGGATGAATATAAATAAGTTAAAAATGAATGCAAGTAAAACGAAGTATATGATAGTTAGAAGTATTCGAAAAGAATTGAGAGGTAATACTATTTTGAAATGTCTGGACGGAATTGAAATAGAGCGTGTAGAAACTATGAAATATCTAGGTATAATTATCGATGACAGACTTCGATTTCAAGATCACTGTGATTATATGTTAAAAAAAATAGGTAAAAAAACGAGTTTCTTAAATAGAGTAGGTAATTACATATCAGTGTATACTAGATGCATTATATATAAGACAATCATAGCTCCTCATTTTGAGTATTGCGCGACGATATTAATAGGCATGGGGGAGACGCAGATAACCCAACTGCAGAAGGTACAAAACAGAGCTATGAGAATAATACTTCAATGTGATAGATACACCAAAGTGGAAGACATGCTAGAGGCGTTGCAATTTATGTCAGTAAGACAAAGATTACAATATAATATATGTATATTTATTTTCAAGATATTGAATAACCTGTTATCAATTCAGTTAAGAGATAAGTTACAAATAGTAGGGAACAAATGCGATAGGGAAACAAGACAAGCGGGTAATATCGAAATTCNATTTCGAAAAACAAGGAGTGCACAGAAAAGTTTGTTTTATGAAGGAAGTATATTGTATAACGTCCTGCCAGTAGAAATTAAAACTTGCGATAGGCTCGAATTATTTAAAAGAAGATTAAAAGCGCATATCTTACATATGTAAATGTTAAAACTGTATAAGAAAATAGCTGAGAAAGCTAAAAAAAAGCTCATCAATCAATCTCTCGCTCTCTCTCGCCCTTTCTCGCTGTCTCTCGCTCCCTCTTGTTCTCTGCCGCTCTCTCTCGCGTTCTCTCGCTCTCTCTCGTCTTCTCTCGCTCTCTCTCGCTTTCTCACGCTGTTTCTCGCCTTCTCGTTCTCTCCCGCTCTCTCTCGTTCTCTCTCGTTTTCTTCCGCACTCTCTCGCTCTCTCCCGCTCTCTATCGCTCTTTCTCGCGCTCTCTCGGCCTCTCTCGCTCTTTCTCGCTCTCTGTTGCTCTCTCCCGCTCTTTCTCGCGTTCTCTCGCTCTCTCTCGTCTTCTCTCGCTCTCTCTCGCTTTCTCTTGCTTTTTCTCGAGAGGACGAAAGAAAACGATAGAGAGTGTAAGAGGACGATAGGAAACGAGAGAAATCGTGAGAGAGCGATAGAAAGCGATAGAGAGCGAGAGAAAGAAAAAGAGTAGGTTTGAAAAGATTTTACATATGTAAACTTCGATTTATATTATATACATATATGTATTATTTATGTATATTCGTGTGTATACACACACATATACGTATGTAATATAGACGCACATACATATTTTCACGGGTACACAATGTATATATTTTGTCATACCATATATAGAATCAATATCTGAGAAAGTTGCTTCAGCAATAAGAAGACCTGACGTAGTGGTAGGATATCGTTGCATTAAAAAATTGAATGACTTCATAAAAGTTCAAAAGGACAAAAATAATTGCCCCACGAATTCTAATGTTATTTATAAATTGAATTGCAACGATTGTGACGCCACATATGTCGGACAGACAAAAAGACAGTTAGGAACGAGACTTAAAGAACATAAAAATAATATTAAATTAGACTCTGCTAGACATTCGGTTGTCACAGAACACATTCTAAACGAACAACATACATTTGACTGGGACAATATTAAAATTATGGATCACGAAAAGAACTACCATAAAAGACTAATATCTGAAATGATCCACATTAAAGAACAGAAAAACGGAATTAATTTAAATACAGACACCGAATTGTTAGACAGTAGTTATTTTGACATACTTAAAAAATTTGCTGAATCATAATTTAGAAAAAACATTGGTAATAAATAAATACATCACGCTCTCTATTTTGACATTTGGTATTCAGACTTCGCAACACACACTTGAAATATCGGGGAAAAGGACTTGTTAAAACGATAATGTAAGTTGAAAGATTTTTTAATTTTCTCTGACATTGATTTAATTCGCGTATTATATCCGTAGCATGCTCAAATGTCGCATAACTTGGCATCTCAGACCAATCGCCTTGCATATCTATTGGTCAACAGCGAAGAATCGTTTCAATTTTATATTTTAATATTTAACTAACTTTGTATTTTTAACATTTAACTTTGTATTTTAATATTTAACTTTTATGTATTGATAAAGACTGTAGTGCAGTCGAAACGTTTACAATTTATATCGATTCTGTAACGGAATGTTAATTTAATTATTTAACTATTAATAAAAATTTTTACACCTTATTTATTTGCTCGTTCAGTTGGCCTACTATATATGATTTGTTTAATTTTGTTAAATTATACGAGCCTTTCATTAATTAATTTTACGTATATGTATATTGGTATAATGTAATATAAATGTTAATTACATACAATAAAAATAATATATTATACATACAATAAATTTAAATATGTATACGTTAGTAAAGTTCTATGATGATATTTATCATGTGTGCACATCTAACCAAATTACGATTAAAAAAAATGTTACAAAAGCTACATATAGTGATAAACGAAGCTACCCAGCAATCATTTTAGTGAAAAATGGTGAGTTAAGAATACATTTCATATCTATATTTTATATTTTTATTATTATTGTATGTAATTAACATTTATATTACATTAACAATATATACATAAATCCAAGATTGAATAGTAAACAGTAATGATGCGATTATTCACGATATAATGAAAATATAGATGTAAAAATACATCTACAAATAAAATAAGTAATTGGGAACACATTTTAATGTATTCTCAATTTCTTATTTTATTAACAAATATTTCTTTAACATTACAGATAATAAATATATATTGCAAGATATTAAAAAAAATATTATAACAAATAAACCACATATATTACGCAAAAGAACTGATTTCCCAAAATTTAGTGGTAAGTATAACTCATATCGATAATACTTGCAATACTTATTCTATCATATGTATGTGATAATCATGTATCTCTTCTCTCACAGATATTAATTCGATAAGTCTAATAGATAAAAACAAAGGCAATGAGTCTGTGATACTAAACAAGGAGTGTATTACCAAAAACATTGATATTTCATTAAATATCGGAGAATCTCACATGATAATGTCTATGGATGAAAACCATAAATATAATGAAGATGTGTCAAACAGAGATTGTAATAAGAAGTTGACTGATGTTACATCAAATACTGGTAAATGTACACATTTCCAATTATTTGGTTTAGCTCATATGTATGATGTTTGTAATACTTATTTTATCGCATGTATGTCACATAATCATGTATTTCTTCTCTCGCAGATATTAATTCGATAAGTCTTATAGATAAAAACAAAGACAATGAGTCTGTGATACTAAACAAGGAGTCTATTACTAAAAATATTGATGTTTCATTAAATATTGGTGCATCTGACATGATAATGTCTATGGATGAAAGGGATAAAAATAATGAATCTGTACCAAATAAAGATTCTAATGAGGAGATGACCGATGCTACATCAAATACTGGTAAATGTGCACGTTCTCAATTATTTGGTTTAGCTCATATGGATGATGTTTGTAATACTTATTTTATCGCATGTATGTCACATAATCATGTATTTCTTTCTCGCAGATATTAATTCAATAAGTCTTATAGATAAAAACAAAGACAATGAGTCTGTGATACTAAACAAGAAGTCTATTACTAAAAATATTGATGTTTCATTAAATAATGGTGCATCTGACATGATAATGTCTATGGATGAAAGGGATAAAAATAATGAATCTGTACCAAATAAAGATTCTAATGAGGAGATGACCGATGCTACATCAAATACTGGTAAATGTGCACGTTCTCAATTATTTGGTTTAGCTCATATGGATGATGTTTGTAATGCTTATTTTATCGCATGTATGTCACATAATCATGTATTTCTTCTCTTGCAGATATTAATTCGATAAGTCTTATAAATAAAAACAAAGGCAATGAGTCTGTGATACTAAACAAAGAGTCTATTACTAAAAATATGATGTTTCATTAAATATTGGTGCATCTGACATGATAATGTCTATGGATGAAAGGGATAAAAATATTGAATCTGTGTCAAACAAAGATTGTAATGAGAAGATAATCAATGTTACATCAAATGCTGGTAAATGTGCATATTTGCAATTATTTTGAAACTGACAAATATCTTTATCTTTAATTATTTGTATACTTAATATCTTTTAATATAATAATAAAATACATATAAATAATAATACATTCTTTTATTTAATTTTGTTTTTTTTTAAATTGTCAAATACACATTGGGTTCTTTCCAGCAATGACACAATGCAGCATATATGGTATTCTATGTGTTAGATTATAATACTTTTTCATTATTTTAGATTGTCACCATAAACCGACGCTTTTAAATGCGAAGAATAAAGGATATGACATAAAAGAAGATGAAATTCCCGTAATTATTGACAACTGTGATTATCAAGAGATTACAGATCTCCCAGTAAATTTTGGTTAGTTTAGATAATGTTATCAGTTATATTTCTAAGCACTATTTTATTATCTGTATGAAATATTTTTTCTTATATATATTGTTTCAGATATTGGCACAATAATCTTTACAGATGAAAATGAGAGCATTGAAACTGTCATGCCAAGTAACTTTTTCATGAATGATAATATTGAAGCAGCAGAGGCAAATATTTCTTTATCTGGTATGCAATACTGTTAGAATTAAATTTCAAATATTAAGTTTCATATTTTATACTATAAATAATATGCAATTTTTTATTGCACTGTTGAATGAACGTATTTGTCCCTGTTTATCTAATCTCATGTTTTGTTTGCAGATTCATTTAATGGATCTATTAGAATCAATGAGTGTGTTAGGAGATTAAGTTTCAATATGACTGGTATGTAAAAATTGAATTATTTTTATATAAATGAGTATAAACTCATAAACAAAATATAAATATACACAAATTATAAAAAATAAGAAATAAATGCAATAAAATTTATATATATATATATATATATATAAGCATATCATGAAAGTAATAGACAACCACTTAAATTAAAATATAAACATTAATGTTTATATAATAATATTATAAATATATCAGCTGCAGGAGCCTAATACGATGTCTTTTGCGTCGGTTATTGCGAAAATTAATTGTTCTGCTAATTGGGAATAGTATCTTTGATTTAGATCTCTAATTCTCATGTTTTCCATTAACCCCTCTGTAAAGCTGTAGACGAGAAAAATATCGGTCTGAAAGTTGGTTGAATTGGGAATCGAACCCGAGTCTTTCGCTTTCCAAGCGACTGCTTTTATAACCAAGCTATTCAGATCTTCCGAAACAATACTTCACTTTGTTGCCTTTTAACTAAATAACGCCGTTTTTTTGCCCAGACATAAACAAACAATATTATAACTCTTAATATTATTAAACAATATTAATATTATTATTAATATTAATATTAATAATGTTTGTGTATATTTATATTTGTTTAGAGATAAAAGATTGTATCTATACTTATATAAATTTAAAAAAAAAAACAGGTTTTATAGTTTCAAATATACATAAGAAATGATAAAATTTTAGACATAAAACAAAAATAAATATAACACAGTAATACAATTTGATAAAGTTTTATGAAGTATTTATAAACTGACATTTTAAGATTTGTTTAAAGTATAATCTTGTAAACATGGATTATTTTATGTTATTTACACTTATCTCTTTTTATATCTTCAATAAATCATACAGAAACTGATGCAAGACGTGTAAGCATGTTATCTCCTTGCCGAGATGATGTGCCAGATCCAGAAATTGTTGCTGCGCCAGTGTCTTATAGTATGTAGTTATGTTTTCTTTTTCTTTATAAATAATTTTTGACGTACATTTTTAATTAACAAATTTCACAATATTATGTATATAATTGATATATACGTACATATATAATATTATATATATTAATGGATATAATTCTTATAACATTGAGTTGCTACTGTTTTACATCAAGTTCGTTATTATTTTCATATAATGTACAAGCTGCGATTGCAACTTCATGCAAAAAGCGGCAATAATTTTGTTTCATTAATTTTATATAAACTTTTAGAGATTCTAATTATAATGACTAATTATAAATATATACTTTTGCAAGACTAATTATAAATTTAAGTAATGTAATTCGTGCAATATTGTGCTCTATATTTGAACAAACTACCTTTTGTTTTGAGAAAGACCTAGTAAAATCAAAACGTATACTTTTTATTATAAATAAATTATGTTTAATTTTTTTTACATCTAAATTACTTTGGCTCGTAGTTTTGGCCTACTTTTCTTGATTTATTAATTCTATATTTGAATTAAAATTAAAATAAATAAATTTTATTATCTCTATTACCTACTTCAAACATTATTTTTTGTCTTTTGGTAATATATACATTGACATGCAAATATTGTGTGCTTTAGTTTTTCAATGATATGTGAGTTATGTCCTTCGTTCATAGTTATATACTTTCTTTGTTTTTTTTATACTAGATAATGATAAGAATGAAAGTGATGATGAAGATTCAGAATATATACCTTCAGAACACAGTTCTTTAAATAACGAATCTCTTCAAAAGTAAGTGTCAATTGTTAACAGAACTATTTCATCCACTTCCAGTTTTGATACAACAAATACAAATGTTGTTGGTACATCAGCATGTAACGATGAAGTTATGTATGTTCAAAAGTCTAATATAAAATCGAAACAAAATTATTGCGCTTTTTGTATGAAGTTGCAATCACAGCTTGCACGACATTTGGAAACAGTACATGCTAATGAGCCTAATGTAAAAAAATTTGCCATTCTGCCTAAAAGAAACCCAGAAAGAAAAAAAATAATAGATACTATTCGAAAAATGGGTAATTTTAAATTTAACACCAACCCAAAATTTAATACTGGTCAATTAATTGTATGCAGACGTCCAAATGAGAAAACTAATAAGACTGCTAAAGATTTTGTTGCCTGTGTAAAATGTAAAGGATTTTTCGCAAAAAACACAATACGTCATCATGCTCGAGTTTGTCTTAAAAAAGATTTTCGAAAAAATAAAAATATTATGATTATGGGAAGAAAAATCACTGGTAGAATACATTCGTAGTGTTTAAGAAAAACAGTGTTTCCTGTTATGCGAGATGATGAAGTAACACGTATTGTGAGATATGACAAATTATTGATCATATATGCAAATAAGTTGTGTGTTAAATACAAATCCCAACATCAGCATGATATGATTCGTGCACGATTACGTCTACTAGGTCGTTTTCTTATAGCATTAAAAGATATAAATACGAATGTAAAAGATTTTCAGTCGCTGTATCATCCACAAATATATGACGATTGTATTTCAGCAATTAATGTAGTTGCAGGATATGACAATGAAGAACAACTTTATAAAACTCCTGCAGTAGCGGCTAACTTGTCAACACTTATTAAGCATATAGGAAATCTTTTCATTATGGAATGCATCAAGACTCAAGATGAAGAGAAGAAAAAATTAGTTAAAGACTTTTTAAAACTGTTAGTTGTGGATATAGGTACGAGTGTCAACAAAACAGTTCTCGAAACGCAGTCTGAACATAAAAGGCACAAGAAAATAAATCTCCCGTCATTGGAAGATATTAAAAAATTACACACACATTTGGCGAAAATAAGAACTGAAGCATATACAGCACTAAATGAGTCCTTTTCATATGAGAAGTGGATTTCCTTAGCAGAAGTAACATTAACTTCAACACATGTCTTTAATAGACGACGAGCAGGAGAAATTGAGTGAGCATTAATAGAAGATTTTGAAAATTATGAAAAAGTAAATAAAAATATGTACAGTGATATTTATAAATCATTGTCAATGGAAGATAGAAAAATTGCAGAGAAATATGTCCGATTTTGCATCAGAGGAAAACTAGGACGCACAGTGCCTGTTTTATTACCGAATGAGCTCTTTGATTGTATCACTTTAATCTTAAAATATCGTGAAGAGGCTAATGTATTAAAGAAAAACCCTTATATTTTTGGACTACCTGCTGTCGACAAAAATAGACACCGATACCTGAGGGCCTGTGTTTTAATGCGTAAATTTGCCCAACAATGTAACGCAAGTCAATCAACTACTTTGCGCGGTACAACATTAAGAAAACATATAGCAACACACTGCATTCAATTTAATCTGAATGATACTGATGTTTCGGATCTTGCCACATTTATGGGTCATGCTGATAAAATACATAGAGATCATTATAGGCAACCAATAGCAAGCAGAGATATACTGAAAATCTCCCGCTATTTAGAAGCAGTATCGGAAGAAAATGCACAAAATACGAATAATGAATCGATATCGGACAGTGATTCTGAAATAGAAGATAACATAATTGACGTTAACAACAATAATACTGGCGAAATAAGTAATGTTATTTGCTTAAATTATGTAAGACGTAGAATTTATAACATTAATATCTACATTGTTTATATTATTAAGATGTACATTATTTACATTATATTTACATTATTGTTTTCATTATTAATTATTTCACTGTTTATTTATTATTATTAATTGGTTTTGTTTTTTTGGTGCTTATTTATTTTATACTAAGTATTCCTTTTGTATATTATTTTAATATTGTAATGATATAATAACAAAATAAGAGCATTACGATATTATGATATTGTAATTTTGTAAATGTTTTAATAACTACTGTTTATTGTAGATATTTCATTATGTGAGACATCAAATCATTCCAGAAATTCTGACAAGCAAACGGATAAACAAGGTGGAAAACGGAAACGTAGTAGTAAGTAATTTTTCATATCTACTTTCAATCCATAACTGTACGAATTACAATACTATTCAGTTTCCTTTATCATTATGTTAATTCGTTCTTAAAATGATACTTATTTATATATTTCTAATATAACATTACATATTTGATTAGTGCCTGCAAATAATTATCTTTTGTCGCTCCTTTTTTATTATACCGAAATACATAACTTAGTTTTGTTTCCATGACCGATAACATTTTCCAATATTTATACTAAAACTATTTATAATTACTATTCAAAATTAAAAGTAAATAAGTAAAATAAAATAGTATTAACATTTAAATAATTTATTATCGTTGAAGATGGAATATAATAAGAATGTATAATTATAGCACTCAACATATTATTCTTATGTCAAAGTCAATAACAAATAGTATACTTATTTTGTTTTGTTAAATTATTTCAACAATATTCTCTATACTCCTCTAGCATCTCCTTATGGAAAAACAAAAAGAGTACGATGGACAGAAAATGAGAAAGAAGCAGTGCTTTCTGCGTTTGCACAACATATGGAAAATCATACATTGCCGTCTCTAAAAGAGATTCAAGAAGTAAAAAAAAATATATTTCTCTGGCTCGGCGTACATCGCCGCAAATCAAAACGTGGCTGCATAATAAACAAAAAACCTTGCAACAACAATAGTGTAAGAGTTTGCAATTTCGTACAAAACATTTTATGAATACTTGTAAAAAAATCAGAATTTTTTTAAAAACAATATAAAATGTTTTCATATTACTTAAATCTTAAATTTTTAAATTAAAATTCATATAATTTAATACTTTATATTTTTGTATAATATATAACTTTTTAATTTAATATGTACTATACAACTCTGATTCAATATCTTTTTCTTTTTGTTTTTGTACATCTGTAGTAATCTGTATATTAGATAAGCTAATATATAGATGTGTGCGTTAGTTCGTCAACATTATAGATGTTCAAAGTAAATCTTATTCTATCTTTTAGTTTCAGTTTCACTGCCTCATTTTAGGAGAACTTTGTAAAGGCGTTCAACTCAAGATTAACGTTGAATACACCTAGATTATCGGATATATTGAATATATTCAATAGAATCAGAGAACCTGAATATTGCTATACCCAGCGATGAGAAGTGGATAGAATGCTTAACGGAACAGATTCAGTACAAGATGGAATTTATAAAGTGATATGTTCCAGAAGATGTTCAGCTGTATCTTATTTGACATTCCATAGCTGCTTGAATAGTACTCAACTTGTTAAAAAATCATGAGATTGATAAAAGAATAATAGATTACTTCTGTTCCTTTTTACAACAAAGCACAAGGCAGAAACAGTAAAGCAACCTTCACAGTGATGTTTCTATCATCTCTGCAAACATTATTAATATAAGTCTTTGATATATTTTGATGTTTTCAAGTAAATTTGTCAAGCCAGTGTATGAAATGCAGTGACAAAAGTCATAAACTTAAAAACTTTATGCAATTAAATCAATTTTGATATAGAAAAAATGTATGAAAAGGTTGCAAATTGAGAGCAATTACAGCTGACAAACTTTTATTTTATTATAATGTTAACAGTAGCGAAATTCCAAGACAAATGTATATTAGACACTTCAATCTAAATGTTCAATGATACTAATGCGATTTTTACTTGCTTTTGTGCTAAAAAAATGATATGTGATACTCGTCGGCGATTTTATTAACTAAATTTTAAAATATTAATTTTGCATTTAATTTATTAATGGTGCAGTTCTTTGTTACATATTAAAGTAGCATTTTTTATAGTAAATAAATAGGACACATTTTCATTTTACTGATTAGAACAAGGTTTTGTTATTGCTGTGTGTTTTGATGAATCGAATACAAAACTGATAATTTTCGATATCCTTACAAAAGATTATAAAAATAATTACAATAAACGGATTAGCCAACAAACAACTAATTATAGTGATATCTTGAATTAATTACAATTTGATTATTATAGATTAGTTAGTATGGTATAATATCTCTTATGTTATGTTAATTAATTAATTACATATTATTTATCATTTGTATTATCGCTAAACGTTTAAGGATTTAAATTTAATTTTAAGGATGTTGCTTTATATAGTCAAAGTAAACATGAGTGATGTATCAAGGTTCTATTATTTTTGCTGAAGTCGAGAGTATTAAGTTTCCTTATTTATAACTAGAGAGAGAGAGAAAGAAAAAGATATCAAATTTTGTATTGTCATAAAAATGAATAAGTAATTACTTAAAATAAGTTCTACATACATTGTAAGCAATGATTTTAGTTACCATTCTGTTGTACAATTATCATTTTCTCTCGTCTTACTATATATTTATCACATTATTTTTCTTTGTATGATTAGTGGTATTATAAACACATATTAATGTTTTCAGATTATTAAAATCGAACACAAAATTTTATATTACACTATATTAATACGTTATAATTAAGATTTTTATGTATTTCTTTGAACCACCGCACAAGCTTTTCTGTAACGCGTTACGTTACGTTAAGTACTAACCTTTTATTCATTAGACTTTACTCATTGTCAGTACATAATCTCAAACTTTAGTCAAAGCACAAAAAATCGTTATGTTAAATTACGTTAAGTTCTGATCTTATCATTACGATTTTTGTGTGCGTTGATTAAAGTTTAAGATTATGTACAAGTTAAGTCTAAAGTAAATACTTAATGTAACGTAACACTTTACGAAAAGATTATAGGCGATAACCCTTTCTCTTCAACATATTAACTTTGTCATTTTAATGTATACAATATATACGTTTCTTTTTTTAAAACTAATTGAAATTGTGAATATTTCAACCTTGTTCACATATTCTTTATCTATGTAGAATTATTATGAAAAACATTCAGAAAAACAAAAAAATGTTCAAATATTATTACCATATGTCACATATCATTATCAAATGCTATATGAATAAACCTGTACAACCAAAGATACAGTTATATACATAACATTTAGTTTCATTACTGTTATTTACATATTTTTACTTCATATATTCTCTA
The DNA here is from genome assembly GCF_048542155.1 of Nylanderia fulva. Lineage (NCBI taxonomy): Eukaryota > Metazoa > Arthropoda > Insecta > Hymenoptera > Formicidae > Nylanderia > Nylanderia fulva. Next base: position 102,427 of record NW_028190386.1, on the reverse strand, counting down.
CGAAATACATGAGATTTTTATATAAAATCGATTTTATTTAACCACATATTGTTCTGTCTTCTCCCTGCACCATCTTAAGAAAAAATTACAATAATTAAATGTCTATAATAATTAATACAGACTATGTATATATATCAAAGAAAAATGTAGACACATAGAAATCTATTTAACAACTTCGAATTACAGACGTCAATTTCAACATTACAGCAGTACATCACTAATCTAGCTTTTCTTGTGCGTTAATGTATTTATGTATATACAAAAAACAAAAATAAATATTTTATACATCTAACACTTGTCACCTATTAACTCCAACTAAAAAAACATTAATAATTTGATATTTCTATAAACTTTTTATAGCACTCAAAAACAAGGTTTATAAAGAAGACGCTCGGTATTGCATCCGTTCTTGTTAACGCATGATGACGAAATATCTAACTTGAAAATAACTACGAAAAGACTAAAAAATCGTCCTATCGTTTCAACTGATTTCACTTCCTTGCACCAGGATATCGATTCTGTAACTTTTTTTAAAGTGAAAATGTGAAAAGTGAAAAATTCTCGCCAATCACGCATTGATTTTAAAATGAAATCGATGTACGATTGGCGGAAATTTTTTACTTTTCACGTTTTCACTTTAGAAAAAGTTACAGAATCGATATCCAGCTGATTTTGCGTATTACAAGTAAAACACAACTTAAATTTACTTAAAAACAAATTATAAATATTAATAAATCAAAGCAAAATAATACTCGAATAAATTATAACAAAATACATAATGTCAATCGAATAATTAACTTCTTGCTTAAAAAATTTGTTCTAACAATAAGGGTTTCATATATTGTGAAATCCTATAAATTTCTTTAAACGAAAAGTCAATTTCAATTAGACGGTTGAATTTTGAGCCAATATTACTATTACATCACATCTATAGCCTCGAGAATCCAATGAAAGCTCCAAAAATCGTTTATCGCTTTTCCGATAGTAATAATTAATTTTAAATTATATGACATTCTTTAGTATATACGAAAATATGATTAAAAAGTTGAAAAAATTTGATAAATGATTGCTATTCAAAAAGATTTTTCAACTTATTTTTGGAGTGTCGTTAAAACAACCGTTTTATAGAAATTAGTGGTGTCGTTATAATAGTCAAATAGTACAATGTGTTGTACATAATTTTGTACTGTCGCTGTACTAATGGTTTTATACTTAATTGCTTATACATATGTACCAGTTCATTTTATTACAAAATTATAACTAATGTATACGTCAGGGAGTCGATGTACTCTTATGTATACAATAAAATGTTCGATTTTTTGATGTCGTCAAAATAGCCAATTGACATATATATATATATATATATATATATATATATATATATATGTGTGTATATATATATATTAAATAATTAGTATCAAAATTAATTTTACTGATTTATTTTTTTTTACAATTTGATGAATATAAATGTTATGTAAAAAGTAGAAGGATAAAACATTAAATATGTAGATAATAGGAATTGTAAAAATATATTTCTATGTATAGTCACAAAAAAGTATTCTTTTATATTTGTTTAAAGCAATTTGAAATATATTTAGTAAAATAATATGAACATATGAGCATATACATGTATATTATATTTTGGTTATCTCGCGCGTTACGTTTGGAAAGTATGATAAGAGTCGGGAATAAAATAACGTGAGAGGCATTTATTGTATATAATTCAAAGTATATTCTTCGAGGAACACAGTCTTTTAAAACCGGTACATGAATATAAAATCGTTCGGATTTATAATGTGCGTCCGTACGCGACGACTGTCAAGAACGGAATCTCCCTCATCTAAAAATGTTCTATCTATATCTTGCCTCAAAAACGCCCTTCGCTAGGCTTCGAGAGGCTTCGCGAATTTTCTATATGTTTTACTTGTTTGTTTCTGTACTACTCGTCTTTCGTCTCGTCTGTTATATTTTATTTATGTTTATTTGTGCCTTTGTCCTTTTCGTATATGTGAGTGTCCGTATTCGTATGCGTGTTTTCCTTGTTAATTTCAGGGAAGTATGGCCCGTATTCATAGTCCAAACTTATTTTTAAAATCGCCTTAAGTTAGGTCTTAAGACGCCCTCTAGATTCATAGTTGCGACTTAAGGTAATCTTAAGATCGCGCCTTAAGGGTCGGCAGGCGACATGGTGGAGACGCCTATCGGCCGGCCGGGAATTAGAGATTCTTATATTCCAGATATTAGCGAAACTACTGAATGAATCTTATTAAATTTATGATATTCTTAAGGGTCGGCAGTACACCCAGGCAAACTCCGAATTGATATTGGAGACCTCGTGCGGTGACAACGCGAAACTCCGGTTTCAGTGTTGCCAACGCCGAGAAACCAATTCTCGGGTTTTATGTAGTGGTGTATGTCTGTACACGTATATACACCAACTGCATCGCTCACGCGGACGCACGTAAGAGAGACAAGGACCGATAATCACGTGTTCTCCTTGTTCATCTACCGTGCCGGTATACGCGAGATGCCGCCTGAAAATGCTTTCTGGCCTTCCGTAGCAGAAAGCAGTAACGTAGCAAGACTAATAAGCACCCACTTTTTGGAAATTGTATATATGGTTATGCACATATGTGCATAACGTATATATATAACATATATATATATATATATATATATTATATAAGGGATATGTTGATTATATTCTTGATTTCTTTTTGATTATTGATGCTATTGTATAATTTGCTCCAAATACTTATAACGTGAAAGAACGTTGAGTAATGTATAATCAATGCAAGGATGTTCAGTATATCATCCAGTATATAAATTAGAGTTCAAATATATCAATATCAATTTTTTTATAATATATATATATATATATTAGAATATAGAAAAATGATAAAAAAATATATTTCGGCGATTTAAAAATTTTTTAATATATTGAAAATATTTTTACTACATACACTATATATAAGTGTAAAATAATTCAGAAAATAAATTTAATAAAAATCTACATACCAGCTGTGTGCATGTGTGCAATTGATTTATTACTTGAAATTTATTTACGGAATTATTTTGCATTTATATATTTATAGTATGTGTAGTTGTAAAATGATTAAAATATTTTCAATATCAAATTTTTAAGTTTATCGCCTATATAAAAAATATATTTCTATGATTTTCTATATTCCAATATATTATAAAAAAATTGATATTGATATATTTGAACTCAAGTTTTTTACGTGATTAAATATTCTTGCATTGAGCCATCATACGTTACTCGTAAGTTCTTTCACGTCATAAGTACTTATGTAGCAGAGAGAAAGAAATGAGAGTTATACAATGTAACATCAATAATCTTATATATTATAATCTTATATATTATATATATATAATATTTCATTTATTTATAAAAAACATTTTATAAATAAGTAAAATATTATACAGACAATGTACAAGATGTTCAGTTTGTGCCATAACAAGCTTCAATCAATAATTATTACTCCAATGAGTATAATTCACAATAATTTTTATATAATATAATAAGTATTTGAATATATAAAAATATTTTTAAAAATTTGTTTTAAAAATTAATTGAAAAAGAATATTTAAAATATTTTTTTATATTTAAAATATTCTTTTCCTTAATTAATCTTAAAAAAAATATTTTTCAATATTTAAAAATATTTAAAAATACTATATATTATATAAAAATAATTGTTGATTATTATATTGGATTATTAATTGAATGAAGCTAGAGCTTTTAATATGGCTTTTAATACTGCTTGACAAGGAGAGAGCATCATTCCATCTTTGTCTCTCTTACATCGCATATGTAGTAGCGTCCATGTAGGTACAAACACTAAAAAATATTAAATTTAATTTTTTTATTGTTTTGAATAATTTTATCATTAATATACTTATTTTCAGAACTATTTCAATTTTTATTTCATACTTATGTTTATATAAATTATAAATTAAAAACATATCAAAAATGTAATATATATTAATAAAATGCAAATACATATAGAAAATTAATTATAAAATGTCATCTTAAAATAGTTTTTATTTTTGTTCTTTATTTACATATGCATACATATACAAAAAAATAAAAATAATATGATAGCCTTTTTGCTGACATTATCTCTCAATATTTGCATCCGTGTGCTCACGTATTAGTGTTTGTACCTACATGGACGCTACTACATATGCGATGTAAGAGAGACAAAGATGGAATGATGCTCTCTCCTTGTCAAGCAGTCAGCATGTTACCACAGAAATTTCCCCTGCTCCTTATGAATCTAGTGAGAATCTTATCGTCCAGATATTTCATAAAATAAGTGACATAACTTCGTGAATTTTTTTTTTAATATATTCTTTATATAATAAAGCAGTCCTCTAAAAGGCCGGATTTTACATTTTCGCTCTTAAAAATTTATAATAAATAAAATACGGACTCGCGGCTAACCCAACCTTACCCGTTCTTAGCTGTGCATTCCCCCAAGTTTATTAAAAATTTTTATTTTTATCTTTTTTTCATAAAATAGCTCTTTAGAGGACTACAAATGAGCTTACTGATTAAGAATATCCTAAATTTAATAAGATTTATTCAATATTTTCGCTAATATCTGGAAAATAAGAATCCGTAATTCCCGGCCGGCCGATAGGCGTCTCCACCATGTCGCCTGCCGACCCTTAATCAGTAAGCTCAAATGCAGTCCGCCAAAGAGTTATTTATTGAAAAAAAGATGAGAATAAAATTTATAATATAACTTGGGGGAATACGCAGCTAGTAACGGGTAAGGTTGGGTTAGCCAGGAGTCCGTATTTTATTTATTATAAATTTTTCAGAGCAAAAATGCAAAATCCGACTCTTTGGCGGACTACTTTCTTATATCACGAATATATTAAAAAAAAAAAAAACCAAAGTTATGTCATTTATTTTATGAAATATCTGGACGATAAGATTCTCACTAGATTCATAAGGAGCAGGGGAAATTTCCGTGGTAACATACTGACAGCTAACAGCTTGACAAGGAGAGACTATCATTCTGTCCTTGTCTCTCTTACATCGCATATGTAGTAACATCCATGTAGACACAAACACTAATGCGTTGAACGAATGCGATTATTGGGAGATATCAGCAAGAACCGGTTTTCGTATTATCATTGTTTCTCTGTATATGTATATTATATGTAAAAGAACAATAAGAATAGCAATAATTCTTGCCTAACATTATCTTCCAATTATCGTTTCGTGTACGCAATATATATTTCACATTATGCATCTGTAACAAATAATCGAATGATTTATTTAAATATTTGCATATAATCTATATAAATCTATATAATAAATAAAATGTGTAATAAATTATCGAATGATTTATTTAAATATTTGCATATAATCTATGTAAATAAAATATGTACAAATAAAATAATATTTATGCAAATATTATTTTATTTGTGTACATATTTTATTTATATACCCAAACAACACCAAGTCCAAAATTGGCGCGTAAGATATCTTTATAAGATGTCTTTTTGATATCATATCATAAGATAGCTGTCTTAAAGATTTCTTAATGCTATCTTATGCGTCAATTTTCGACTTGGTGCTGTCTGGGTAGATAATATGCAAATTAATATGTTTATATATATGCACACACATAGATATGACAATAGCGTTATCGTGATTTTTTTCGATTATTAAAGTTATATTGTATAATCTCTCTCTTATCTCTTTCTCTCTGCTACATAAATACTATTATAACGTAAAAGAACTTACGAGTAACGTATGATGGCTCAATGCAATAATATTCAATCACGTAAAAAACTTGAGTTCAAATATATCAATATCAATTTTTTTACAATATATTAGAATATAGAAAAAATTATAGAAATAAGGCGATAAACTTGAAAATTTTTAAATATTGAAAATATTTTAATCATTTTTACAATTACATACACTATATATATATATATATATATATATATATAAATGCAAAATAAGTCCGTAAATAAATTTATCAAGTAATAAATCCGTTGCATGCTTGCAGCTACATATGCACACACAAATAGCTGGTATGTTGATTTTTATTAAAAATTTATTTTCTGTATTATTTTGCATTTATATAGTGTGTATGTGGGTGTGTGTGTGTGTGTGTGTGTGTGTGTGTGTGTGCGCGCGCGCGCGCGCGTGTAGTAAAAATATTTTCAATATATTTATAAAATTTTTATTGCCGAAATATATTTTTTTATCATTTCTCTGTATTCCAATAATTATTAAAAAATTGATATTGATATATTTGAACTCTAATAATTTACTGGGTGATACATACTGAACATCCTTTGCATTATCAATATTACTCGACATAAGTTCTTTTATGTTATAAGTATTTATGGAGCAAATTATACAATAACATCAATAATAGAAAGAAATCAAGAATAACCAACGCATATTCGTCAATCTATGATTGCTATACAAGCTAATAATAATTTATATTCGTTCTCTTATTCTTGTCTCTCGAAAAAGTATAAGCAATAAATTATCAAATCTAACAAGTACCCGTGTCTAACATTGTAGACTAATTTACTTTCAATTATGCTACTGTTATTATTTATCATTAGACAATTATAAAACATATATATATATAGCACTACAAATTATATATGTATATGTTTTATAATTTATTTTATATTTTATTATTTGACAAGTTAAATCTCTCCGAATCATAATTTGCGCTTACATCTTAAAGATGAAATGCTGTAACTCTCTGATATTCCAATCTGTATTTTTGAAAAGGACCACATCCCGTATGGTCGAAATGTTAAAATAAATATATATACAACTTTAATTTGAGGCCAGTGTAGTCAGACCAAATCTATAACCTCTGTTTTATAATTGTCTAATGATAAATAATAACAGTAGCATATATAATTGAGAGTAAATTAGTATATTTTATATATATATATATATATTTATATATAAATAATATATCCACATATGTGCATAAGCATATATAAAATTTACAAAAATGGGTGCTTATTAGTCTTGCTACGTTACTGCTTTCTGCTACGGAAGGCCAGAAAGCATTTTTAGGCGGCATCTCGCGTATACCGGCACGGTAGAGGAACAAGGAGAACACGTGATTATCGGTCCTTGTCTTTCTTACGTGCGTCCGCGTGAGTGATGCAGTGGTGTATGTACGTGTACAGACATACACCACTACATAAAACCCGAGGATTGATTTCTCGGCGTTGGCAACACTGAAACCGGAGTTTCGCGTTGTCACCGCACGAGGTCTCCAATATCAATTCGGAGTTTGCCTGGGTGTACTGCCGACCCTTAAGTATTACCTTTGTGAAGACTGTCTTCAAATAAGACAATCTTCAATGACGTAAAAAAGTGAAAATAAGACCGTCTTTGTGAAGTCCAGTCAAATGAGCTCTTAAGGTGATCTTATTTGAAATCGCTAGTGAAAAAAGTGTGGTTACAACGTGGTATTATATTCTAAAAGCTAAAGCTAAGCAAGAAAAATGGATATTCCAGCAATAAATATTGAAGAAATTGAAGACATCGAAGATGTTAGAGTGATACGAATTCCGAAACGATATATCCGTGATGCAAATAACCCATTCGAATTTTACGAAGAATCGGAATTTAAAAGACGCTTTAGATTCTCTAAAGAATCGATTTTATATGGAATATTACCTAAAATAGAACAGTATTTGATGAAGATCAATAATCGTGGTTTACCTGTTTACAATTCCTGCTATACAATTGTTAGTTTGTCTACGGTTTTACGCAAGTTCAAGTTTTCAGGTTAGACGCATGATAATATATATTTTATAGATTATTTTATTTTATATATACATGTATTAGATAATTAAAATAAATGCGTTTTAACGTTACAGATGGTTATTGGAGATACAGTAGCATTATCACAACCAACAATATCTAGAATTGTATTTCGTGTATCTGCTCTACTTGCTAGTTTGATAGGAGAAAGTATAAAAATGCCTACTACTCAAGAAAGAAAAACTGAAAATTATCAACTATTTCGAATTCTTGGATATGGTAATGGAGCAATGGAGGTTTACCTGGGATTGATGGTGCAATTGATTGCACACATATAAGCTTAACACATACACGATTTTATCGTATTGATGAAGTATATCGAAATAGAAAAGGGTACTTTTCATTAAATGTACAGGTATGTTACTATAATTCATCCCAGCAAATTAAAATAACATTTGGGTACTTTTCATTTAGCGACACAAATCATAAGTATAATTCTACCTTTGTTGTTCGCTGTTGTTGAAAAAAAAAAATAGAATGATGCTTGTTCGACTTGTGTCGCTAAATGGAAAGCACCCAGTAACATAACATTTAATGTTTCAATAAATTTAAAAATATTAACTGTTACGTAACACACGCACACACACACACACACACACACACACACACACACACACGGCATGTTATATTACAGTTATATTGTTCAGTAGGACATTGAAACACTTATATTACCGTTACTTTGTGTTTGCTGGGATAATTGATAGTTATACTAATAATTATTTATATAATGCTAACATATATATATGTTACGGTCAATTTGAATAATACGGTTATTATACATAATAACCGGTTATTAACATATATACACAATACACATTTAATTCTTTATTTGCTTTAATATGACAGACCGTAATTGGACCACGAATGGAATTTTTAGATGTTGTACCAGAAAATCCTGGCAGTCAGCATGATAGCAGGATTTTCCAAAATTCAAGACTATATATGCAATATATGCAGGGAAGATTAAATGGAAAACTAGTTGGTGATTCTGGTTATCCGACTTTACCATTTCTTTTAACACCAATAGGAAATCCTCAGACAGACGAAGAAATAATGTAAGAAATCTTTCTCGTTTAATATCAAATACTCTCAATCGTATATCACTTTATTAGAAATATTTATTGAATAGCGAGTGAACTTTCTTTTTGCATTCATACTAAATAATTTTATATAATTCTGCAAGAGAGATATATGTACTTAATCAGATTGGAAATTTATTCAATTCATGTGTCGCATAATTCAAATATTCAAATATCTATTTTGAAATTTTATATGTATTATTTTTTCACACAGGTACAATACTATTCACGGAAGAACGAGACAAATTGTAGAAAGAACATATGGCATGTGGAAACGACGGTTTCCTTGTCTATCAAGAGGACTTGGCACAAAATTGTTATGCTCTACAACTATCGTAATAGCATGTTCAGTACTACTCAATCTTGCTCTCATATTCCGTGATGAGCTTCCTGAGGATGAGGAAAATGATCCACATGATGAATATGAAGAAGTTCCGGTAGATCCACCACATTGGCAGCCAGGAGAAGGGTTTGCAGTAAGACAAGCTCTCATTGAACGTTTATTTCGATAAATTTACAAAAACATTAATTATGCTGTATACATTATTAATTTTGATACATATTTAGAAATATATTTATATAACCGTATATATCATTATCAATCATGTACAAAAAATAAACCAATTTTTTAAAATTATGATTGTAAAGTATATATTATTTAAAATATCAAATAAAGTTGTAAAACATATATACATATATATGCTCTCTTTTATTATAATTAAACGTAATTATTTAAATATAAATAATAGTCACTTAAAAAAAATAATATGCTCTGTTTTTAAACATAATTTAAACTTATAGCGTTTATAAGTTTTTAATATATGAGTTTTTTTATATTGAGTCAAGTAGATTATAAATACGATCTTTTTCTTTTTTTAGTTGAAGTTCTGCTAATTCAGCTCTTGCTGAATTAGCTCTTATTTCTAATGTATTATTTTTTTTTAAATGAGTTTCTCTTATAGCAGCCATCCTTTCTTCATGCCTTAATTTGGCCTCTGCTAACTGTTGTTCCTGCTCTATTATAAATTTTAATCTTTGAATTTTAACTTCTTCTTCCGTTTCTCTTTCTGTAAATTTGCGTTTTTTCGCAGTCTTGCTAGTGTCGATAGGCTTAGTGTTGGTTATAAACTTTTCTGTAAAAAAAAATATAACATATTAAAGGTGTTAAAAAAATCATTTTATATACCCATTACACATGCACGTAAACGTACGCATAAACACACACGTACGCACGCACACACACACACACACACACACACAATGCGTTATTCATTAAAGATAAGTGAAATACAAAAATACTATGATAAAGAATAAATATAAAAACAATACAATATGTTATTCATTAAAGATAAATGAAAAAATATACATTTGAATAGTACATACCTTTGGCAACTGATGTTATAGTTTCACATATTGTTTCATTTTCTTTATTTTCTGCAAACGCTTCTGCTAATTCAATGACATCTAAATTCTCGCTAGTATTTTGCACCATTTGTCTTTGATCTAGAATTCAAGAACAAATAAAACAAAGCTATAAGTGAAACAACAGCTATTTTAAGAACTTAATAAAACTTCATATTTTAATGAAAACAAAAACATAGTTAATTGTTAAACATTTTTCAGTTAAAACACAATGCCCATATTTTTTAAGTATATCTCAGTAAACATGAACTAACAATAACATAACATTATTAATAATTATAACTTTTTACTCAATAATGTAACAATTGCAATGTAACATGCAATTGCATGGTATGCAACAGTTATATTGTGGGAAATTATAATATTGACTGTTACGTTACTGTTAGTTTGATGCTTACTTTATTTACTTCTTTGCGCACACGCTTTTTAACTATTATTATCCTTTGCATTCCAATTTGATAATTACTATTGATAAATGAATACATTACCTTCTATTTCATTGTCATTCATATTAGATGAAAATAATACAGGGGCTGTAGCCATTAAAGTAGGTGCTATTAGAGCAACATCTGGATCTATTTCCGTGGAAGGTTTTTCCGGTCCTCCACCTGTAGCAAATCTAGCTTGCCTTTCTTTTGTTATTATATCTCTTTGGTTTTGTTTAAGATTAGTCCACAACTTCTTTAATTGCTGTATGCTTCTCTATAATGTTAAAAGAATATTAGTACAAAATGATATGTATGCTGATATTGGCAGTAAACTCAACACATAACCTAACATAACTTATATCCCACAAAAAAAGACATCACAGATGTAAAAAAAAAAGCGCTAAGTTATATCTTTCGCCAGCAAAAATAGTTCTTTATAATAATAAAAAATATTATCTTCTCAAAAATTATGTTTATAGGAAAAATAATTCTTTGCAAAAACTAATCATCATCAAAAATATTTTCTCAAAAATTATATTTATAAATTATATTTTATTTTTGTTAATAATACTAGAAAATAATTAAAATATTAGCATCAAAAAGTAGTGAAATCAAAAAATTGCGCTAAATAATTATATTAATAATACGAGAAAAAAGGTTAAAATATTAGCATCAAAAAGTAGTGAAATCAAAAAGTTGCACTAAGTAAATGACAACATAATATATAATATTTAGATAAATTTCCTATAATGATACAAATGTATAATTATTGCTTTATTTTAAAACGTTTATAATATATATATGAACAAAATAAATTCAGTAAAATATATATATATATATTTATTTATCTTTACATTTAAATAACATGAATAATTATGTAATTAATTTAAACTGGAATGTATATACATTGTAAAGTTATTATATATTTTTATAAAATATTTAGATAAATAGATATATATAATAAAATAAATTATTTATCTATAAATAATTATTTAATTCAAATATATTTAAACGTATAGTCAAAAAAGGTAATATAAGGCACAAAGAATTAAATTTAGAAAATTAAAAAAATTTAAAGTTAAATAAAAATTTTTAATTTAAATTAAAAAATAAAAGTAAAAAAAATGTAATGTACAAAAAGCGCTAAGTATTTTTTGTACATTACATTTTTTTTACTTTTATTTTTTAATTTAAATTAAAAATTTTTATTTAACTTTAAATTTTTTTAATTTTCTAAATTTAATTCTTTGTGCCTTATATTACCTTTTTTGACTATACGTTTAAATATATTTGAATTAAATAATTATTTATAGATAAATAATTTATTTTATTATATATATCTATTTATCTAAATATTTTATAAAAATATATAATAACTTTACAATGTATATACATTCCAGTTTAAATTAATTACATAATTATTCATGTTATTTAAATGTAAAGATAAATAAATATACATGTATATAAGAGAATATTATATGTATTATATGTATATAAGTATGTATATAAGAGAAAATTATCAAAATTAAATTAGAGAAAAGAAGGAATCAAAAAGCAGAATTTTCTTCAGATAAGTTTTATAAAACAATCCTATTCCAACTTTGAATATTAATTTGAATAAGGATAATTTGTGTTGTATTTCTTTATTATTTTCAGTTAAGTTAACACATCATATCTTTAATTTAAATTGATGCATACAAAGGATACACATGCAAAGGATAAATGCAAAGGAAATTAAACATACAATATAAAAGAGTCAAAAAAGGATAAAGAATAAATAAAGAAAAAAAGAAAGAAATAGTACAATTATGAACAATAAAGTAGGTATGTTTATAATATTGACATTATTTTTCTTTTTATTATTAGTATATACAATATATATATATATATATATATATATATATATCATGTTTAGTAATACAACATCACACTCACATTCAATTTAAATTGATACTCACATACAAAGAATAAATTTTAATATAATGAGTAATATATGTTTATATCTCTGCTTTTTGTAAAGCGATAAAAGATTATTAATATTAATACATATATTAAAGTTATATTTATTAATACTTATTAAAGTTAACTTATTCAAATTATATTTTAATAATAATCTGTTATGAAATATAATATTTTTTAATACTACCTATATATTATATAATTTTTGTATATATGTAATAATTTTAATTCTTTTTGACACAAACATATACGGATTACACATGTATACATTTGTATTTAGAAACAACGAAATTAATGATGATTTTCCACACCACCTATATGAGGTACCATCAATGGCGCGTTAGGTTTTTTTTAAATAGACCTTCGCCTGGAGCCATATTATACCACATTATATTACATAATATTGTACTATATTTCTTATTTATAAATGTAATGTCTTTTACAAAATATTTTTTACACACTTGTCGTTGACAAGTGTGATGTCTTTTAAAGATATTTTTACATACTGATTTTTTACAAGTACGACATCTATTACAGACAAATTTTATTTCATATACATATATATAATTAAGTGAGCAAAACTATTATTACATTATAAAAATAATAATGTCCATTTATATAATTTATTTTATTTTGAAAAATATCATTCTATACATCATTAGCTAATGAAATACTAGGGTTATTATCGGTAACATATAACGTTGAACTATGCTTTCTTTTTTAGGACAAATAGAATATAATTTGTACCCTTTATAACAAATGCTTTACATTTATTAATCTTCATGTCCAGAAGAAATTTTTTTCTTGCATTTATCATTGATTTTAACACACAACTTTTTTTTTTTTTTTTTTTTTTTTTTTTAAGTCAGGAAATTTGCCTAAGCCAAACTTCGCCGTCCTGACCCCTGAGGGAGGGCCAGGAGGCTTCGTGGTGGATTCCCGCCCGTAGTATCCCGAAGGACTATCGGGCGGGGGACCGACCTAAAATCTGACTGAAGCCCCTGGTCGTATGAGTGTTGTCCACCGCGGAACCGCGTGAGCATTACTTCACGGTGGACACCCGACCGGCGTCCTTTAGGGAGGACACACAGGAAGGATACTACCGGTATCCCCCCGGAGAGGACAATACCCTTGCCCCGAAAGGGCATCGGAGGGAGCCGGGCTACTAGCTCCCCCCGGACTTCCCTGGGTCGACGTGCAATGGGATCGAGGCCCCCACCCCTCTCCCTGCCGAACCCGGTAAGTGAGACGGCCGCAGCCGCCCACCCCACATTTAAGACGTTACAGGACGTCACCAACTACGTGGACAGACATATACACAATCCACGACATAGACCAAATAAAGGGCCACAGGCCCAGCTCTCTAAGGGCCAACGATGAGGCACAATGGCTGACCACAATAAAGGTGGGAGGGTTGTTACTCCCACCTATGAACGAAAGACAACAAGACTAAACAAACAACATGGACTTGGCGCGGGTGAAGAGGCCGCGGAGTCACCTTTCGGCAGCCTCCCCGACACTCAAACACCCATCGCCGCTACCTACTTGGTCAAAAAATCATCGCACGAAAATGTTCACGATTCAGTTCCATTTTTTGCCGAGACGAAACTTTCAACTAAATATAAAATAAACAAATAGCGTCTGTATGACAAAATGTTCTGAGTACGCATATCGTCAAAAATGTCAAACTTTACGATGGAACCGTCAGATGGACTCACATGACATCAGTGTTGCCAATTCCCGAAATATAAATAGTGACCCTCGTATTAATAAAAACAGACTCTTCGCGTACTGGTGGCAATTGTAATAAATCACCTAATAATAATATGTGCTTTTTCCCGAACCATCCATCATCGTCATCAAACGTGTTGAATATTTCTGTTAATCTAAGATGTATATATATAAAAGTGATATTTGATACCATTGATATTTCATCGATTATAAAAAGAATAGTATTCTTTAATTCCTCTCTTAATGTTTTTAAAACAACGTCGGATAATTGTCTGTATTTAGGAATATAGCCATGCTCCACTGGTAATTGAAAAAGTCTATGAATAGTAAGTCCATCAATATTAAAGGCAGCAATACCCGTGGGTGCAGCTACCGCAACATCCTTATTTAAATTTTGTTTCACCCAACATTTAATAGTTTTTATGAGATAACTTTTGCCTGTTCCACTTTCGCCACTTACATAATGTCTCAAGCATTTCGAATCAGATTTAATGGTATTTGTAATGGTATCGAATACTTTCCTTTGATCATCATTTAGCCCAGAAATTAAATCATCGATATTTGTTTCGTCTGGTTTAGCTAAAACATCTCTAAATTCTTGCATAGCATTTCCTGCTTCCAAAGCAAGAAATTCTGTTTCATTATTAGATTGCTTATTTTCCTCTTGTGATTTTACTATTTTATTTAAATAATTCTCAATATTTTCTTTAATATTTTTCAAGTAATTTTGATCATTAACAATTTTTTCATGATAAGATATTGCTTCTGGTAGTTGCGAACATATACTTAAAAATGTTTCTGCATAAGTAGAATATTCTGATTTTATTTCTGATAAATCTCTCCATGGTTTGAATAATAATAATAACAAATAGTAATATTTTTCTGGCTGCATTTCAACATTGTATTTATAATGATTCACCAGATATCCACGCTGTCTTTTCTTAATATAATGTGGATATTTACCTTCACCTTTCAAAGTATAAAAATTATTGGCAGGTATTTTCTTTGTAATATCATACCATTTCGCAAAATTATAAAGGCTCAACGATTCGAGTTCTTGTGGTCTAGTTGGATAGTAATAATCAATCATTGATTTACAAAAAATGTCTGTTGAATCTGCGTCCAACAATTTAATTTCTTTAAGTGTTTTTATTTTTCGGCTTCTAATTTGATTAACATCTAGCCATCTAATTGTTGTACATGGATCTATTCCATATAGTGATATACCGAGAAGTGTGTCGCATGCTTCTAGAGCACCACATTCTCTGTTATTTAAATTACGCATTGCAAAGTTCCAAAGACGACTACGTAATGATTTCGTAGAGTTAACTGCTTCGAATGTATCATTTGCATAACTCGACTCAGATTTTGTAGTATATTTTGTACAGTACCAATTTAACAAAGTTGATTTTTCACCAATAAATTGCATATCCATGTTACCTTCCCATGCAGTTAAAATTACAGGATTGTAATCATTAATATTCTTTTCTTTTTCTTCTCGTGGAAGATCGTATAATCTGCTTTTTGCTTTTAAAGTTCTTCTTCCTGCTATCGACGATACTAGATCTTTTAAAATTAGATTTTTGGTGACTGGACGTGGAAATCCAAATCGACAAACACGAGTAACACCCTTTTTACTTTTCTTACATCGTAAACAGTAATTATTATGAACGTGACGTTGATGAGTATTGACTCTTCGATATAATAAAGGTGAAATATCTTTATCGGGTAATTTACATGATATATATTTCAATAGAAACTTAACAATTTCTTCATTAGAAGATTCGCCGATTAAAGGAGCGTCTTTTATCCATACTAATAAATGAAAATGTTGAGTACCTCTACCTTGATACTCACGTCTCCAAAAGTAATGTGTTACTTCACCAATCGGATGATCACTCGAACATATGAAATCCAGCATAGCGTGAAATTGATTTTCCATATATCTAGATACGGACACGGGATCAGATGCAATAAGTTCATTCGCAGATTTTGTGGACATATTAGGATTTATTTCTCGAAGATATTCAATCATATGAGACCACAGCCATTCGCTTGGACTTAGAGTTAAAAACCAGGTAGCAGGTCCATAATAATAGATCATACAACTTAAATTACATCTAGGTTTGCGCCAATATTGTTCACTGTTGCGAAGTCTTGAAAATATTGTACTTATGTTTCCTTCTAATTTATTTTCTGACATTGCATTCAAGAAGCTTTTTGCTGTAAATCGTTCTCTCAAATTCACTATATTCATTTTATGATAAATACCACTATTTAATTGTCGAATATTTGCATTATTCAATAAATAAAATATATACTGTATATTTAAACGAAATTGAGAATGTTTGGACATTAATCGTGATTTGATAAACTCGCTATCTGACAGACGTATTGGTCTTTCTTCATATTGACCATTTTTTCCAAATGGATATAAATCGGGAAAGCACAAAAGATCCAAAGTTTTATCTCGACCATCTATCTATTGGAATATTTTCAACTCTTAACATTTGATACAACGCTGTTGCACTCTTATTTGTTCTTTTATCATACATTGGATAAATAGTAAACTGTTCGTAATACGTGTCCGGATCCGTAATCTGTGTCAATAATGCTTGCTGAATTTGTTCCACATTATCATTCAATTGATATTCGACGTCGTTTAGTTTGTCAGTTAATAGATCATCATGTGATTTTGGTAATTCAATTGCTGTATATAACGGATTGTGTTTTTTGAACCATGTTAATACTTCATAAATTTTTTTAACATTTACTAAATTTTCCCACATTATTTTAGATTTAGTTGGAACACCACGAACTACAATGTATAATTCGTGATCATAATTTAATACGTCTGTTGGGTTACAAATTTTTTTTATCGTTTTATTTACTGGCAATGGTAAGTGAAACGTTCTGCCTTTAACTTTACTTTGAAGATGTGATTGTGGTAAATTTTTCTTTGATACTGTTCCCATTTTCTGTACAACTTGAAAAGCTTTTGCTCTTTGTATCAAAATTTTTTCATATTCATTTAATGTAGTTATTACGTCTGGTGTTTTGTCAACGTATAAATTATTCAAAATACATATTGGTGGTAAAGTGCCTTTACGAAAGTATGTCAAACAGTATCGGCAAATATATAACTCTGTACTTTTTAAATCAATATGCAAGTAGTTTATTAATTTCTTCCATTGTTTTCCTGATAAAGACTTTCTTAATTTTCCCACATTAAAAACATTTCGTTTAAAGCAAAGTTTTTCACAAGATAAACATACAAATTGAGGTGTATCTGTAGACCGTTTTGTCAATACGGTAAAAGCTTTCGAATACTTTAATAATATTTCATCTTCATTTAAGTTTATAACTGTTTCGATATTAACATCGGTAAACATACTTTTCCTACATATATTATCAACAATTTTGTCCAAAATTTGCACATCACCAGAATGTAAAGCTTCGTCCAATTTTAATAGTTTGTGGTAATAATATGTCAAGCGAGAAGCAAGTCTTTGTATATATCTCACTTTTGGATAATGTGGTGACAAGAAATGCAAAGCCAACAATTTAGATTTACATAATTTGGGATCAATGTAACATACTTGCGAATGACCAAGTTTATTCGATTGTCTATATGAATATGAACATGTTTCTATTGATTTAATAAATGTAGAAATATTTCTCACTTTTGAACACTTTGATATTGTTGTTAAAAATTGTTTGAATCGTTCAATTATAATAGCATCATTTATTCTACATAGAGATCCACATTTCCAAAATATTGTTGTTTTATTACGTGTACATTTTGTCGTTATTGGTAAAACATTAGTTACTTGTCCATTTTTATTTATTATTAATGCTTCCTTAAATTCAATATACTTGTAATTACTTTCAAAAAAATATGATTCTGTGGAAGCAGTATGTTTACTTGAACCACATAAAGCTTGATTATAATTATTGGAAGTAATATCATCATTACATTTATTAGCGCGACTTAAACATACTTCTGCTTTTTCTCTTAATAATGCCAATGTTTTTCTCAAGATTATTATGTATTTTTCTCTAGCGTGTATACACCATTTAATTATTCGTTCTGCTCGAAGTCTTTTTTCTTCTATTGAAGATCCTTTAATATTTCGTAAGAGGATTTTAACATATGTTTCCATTGATTGCAAAATTCCAATTCTATTTTCTTTTAAATACATACGCTTATATTTCCAACATATTTTATTAGCTATACAATTTTTTTGCTTTTTTGTTATATATTTCTTGTGGTTTTCATAATATTTTTTATTAGATAATTTCTTATTTGTAGGACAACGTATATATTTTTCCAATCTTTCACATTCATGTTTCTTATGTAAAACATAATATTTACGTTTTTTTTCACGTTTATCATTTCTATCATTTGCATATTTTAAACGCTTTATAGCACGATTTTCTAATAAATTATATGCATATGCTTTTCGTTTTGCTGCACGATTTTTAATTCTATTTTCTTCAAGTTTATCATACATTAATTGTTTTTTGATTCGAAGATCATATTGTTCTTGAGTTTCATATTTTCTTTCTATTCGTTTTCGATATGCATCTACTCTTCTGCGTTCTACTACTTTTAAATGTGGAACATTTTCTGGAATGTTATTAATACAATTTTGTGGAAAATGTTCAATTATATTAGTATCAAAAATTTTAAATAAATGACTTCTCATCAAAGAATGTTCATAGTTTATAATATCTGGTTTTAAACCAAATAATAATGATATAGCAAAAACAATTGCAAACACACCACAATCATTTCCATTTGGTTGTTGTTGCACTTTAGGAAATTTAATATTATTTTTATTGAAATTAAAAAATGGATATACAATTTTTTTAAATATATTTCATGATGAGCATGCAGTTTTCCATAATTTAATGAATCATATATATATATATTTAGTATCATAATAGCTGCATACCCAGTGATCATCATATTTCGATGTACTGCTATGCAAGATTTGTATATGTTCTTGCATAACTGAAATAGGCTCTATTGTTTCGGGACATTGAATCCTCCATGTATCACGAGGACAAAAAGAAGAGCAATTTTTTAATATAGAATTAAATGCATCGATATGAATATCTTCCAACCACATATTATTTTGCTTTATAATATTTATGTCGTAATTTGATAATATTATATTACATAATTTTTTCATTCGTAGAACAATGTATATTACATTTTTTCAATCTCTTACATTTACGCTTTTTGTATAAAGCATCATGCTCATCATTTTTTTCATTTTTTGCATATTTTAAACGTTTTACAGTATGTACATTTTCTAATAAATTATATGTATATGCTTTTCGTTTTGTTGCATGCTTTTTAAATATATATTATATGAATATTTCATGCGTTTAACGCCACGATTAACAATGTTTACTTCACAAAATTTACGTTTAATATTTTTTTTAATACCAGTCTTAATTGGTGACAAATGTTCTTTTTTACTTTTCTTTCTCTCACTTGTAATGTCCTCCAGAGACAATGCTTTTCTTCTACACCACTCTTTTTCAATTATTCTATCTTTTACAAACAAAGTATCTTTTATACATATATCATTTTCATATGTAATGTTTTTTTCTACAGACATAATATCTTTTTCAGACAAGCACTTTATTTTACACCTACTTTCTTTAAATGTAATGTCTTTTACAGACACGATGTCTTTCCTAGACAAACATTTTTTTTCACATTTAACTTCTGCAAGTGTGATGTCTTTTACAGACATGATGTCTTTTTCAAACAAACACTTTATTTTACACCTACTTAATTCAGATGTAATGTCTTTTAACAGACACGATGTCTTTTCTAGACAAACATTTTTTTCCACACTTAACTTCTGCAAGTGTGATGTCTTTTACAGACATGATGTCTTTTTCAGACAAACACTTTATTCCACACTTTTCTTCAAATGTGATGTCTTTTACAGACATGATGTCTTTTACAGACATGATGTCTTTTTCAGACAAACACTTTATTTCACACTTATCTTCTTCAGATGTGATGTCTTTTACAAACACGGTATCTTTTTCACACTTAACTTCTGTAGGTGTATCCTCTTTTTCAGACAAACATTTACTGCCTTTTAAAGATCCGATGTCTTTTGGAGACAAATATTTCTTTCCATATCTACTTTCTATAGATGTGATGTCTTTTACAGACAAAATATCTTTTGCAAGCAAACATTCTTTTCCATCTATGTCATTTTCACATGTAATATTTTTAACGGTTATAATATCTTTTTTAGATAAAGTTTCATCTTTTATACATTTGTCTTTTTGAGATATTTCTTTTTCGTTTTGGTGCTGATTTTGTTCTTTTTTATATTTTCTTTCTATTCGTTTTCGATATGCATCTACTCTTCTGCGTTCTACTACTTTTAAATGTGGAACATTTTCTGGAATGTTATTAATACAATTTTGTGGAAAATGTTCAATTATATTAGTATCAAAAATTTTAAATAAATGACTTCTCATCAAAGAATGTTCATAGTTTATAATATCTGGTTTTAAACCAAATAATAATGATATAGCAAAAGCAATTGCAAACACACCACAATCATTTCCATTTGGTTGTTGTTGCACTTTAGGAAATTTAATATTATTTTTATTGAAATTAAAAAATGGATACAATTTTTTTAAATATATTTCATGATGACCATGCAGTTTTCCATAATTTAATGAATCATATATATATTATATATATATTTAGTATCATAATAGCTGCATACCCAGTGACCATCATATTTCGATGTACTGCTATGCAAGATTTGTATATGTTCTTGCATAGCTGAAATAGGCTCTATTGTTTCGGGACATTGAATCCTCCATGTATCACGAGGACAAAAAGAAGAGCAATTTTTTAATATAGAATTAAATGCATCGATATGAATATCTTCCAACCACGTATTATTTTGTTTTACAATATTTATATCGTAATTTGATAATTTTATTATATTTTTAATTACCATTTTATTATTTTCTGTATTTTTTTCAATTAAATAAAAATAAAAATATAATTGAAGTACTTACTTGATCCTGTACTTACTTTGTAACTACCGCCAACTATCGCATCAACTGCCAACCCGACTCCTTTAAAAAATGTAAAATTTAAAACAATACTAAAATTATAAACATTATTTAAAAGTACTATGACACGAAACTTGTAGAGAATATGAAATTAAGAAAAGAGACATGTTATATAAATTAAAATATTTATATATATATATATAATTTATATAAAAATATATATAATTGTATAATTAAATAAAACTCGATTAAAAAGTAAAGTTATCGTCCGATCGCTGAAGTTAACTAATGCTTGAACATAATCAATATTTAAATGGGTGACCGCTTGGGAGCATTATTATTTTGTATAATAATATATAATCATATATATTTATATATATTCCTTATATATATATATATATATATATATATATATATATATATATATATGTATGTGAATGGTATATTGTGAGGACGGACACTAACACATATATTTTTTCGCATACATAGATATACATCGACATGTAGATGAGTACATCAATAGAATTTTATATATGTACATTTATTTTTCGAAGTTATTAAGCATTTTTGTCTTTATATAGTGATCGTATAAATCGAGGACCGATACCTTATTTTATAATAAAATAAAATTATACTTTTCAATTTAAAATATCTTTGTATACATAGTATCTTTAATACAAATTAGAGCTCCTGACAGAATTAATTCTATAAATATTCATTATTAAATATAAAATATCATCAAAAGTAAAAAAAATGAATAATGTTTATTGTGAGGCCCAATAGATGTTCGAATATATACAATTTACATACATAAGTATCCTTATTGTTCCTTCTAGATTGTCTTCATTCTAAAGTTTGTGGTTCGGTAAAAATTTGTGAATCGCTATCTCAAGCTATTTAAAAATAAATTAGACAGAACTTTATTAATTATATATGAGAAACGTATATTGTGAGAACACTTTTATTGAACAGGTGTACATTAAGTAGACCAAGCATCATGTACAGGGTGTTGCACTTGAATACACGGCAGTATGACAGGTTGCCTATCCCGTCGGGGTCCGATCGGTCGAGAAATACGCGTGTCAATAATATCGATGAATACGTCCGCGGATAAAACAGAACAAGCGGGCATGCTGTATACGGCGCGAAGCCTACGAGTCGTAAATTGTTTATCTCATAATTAATCTGTGAATCCTTTTCGCGCCTGTGCTGAATCCTTTTTTAGTATAGTAACGGTGAGCTGAGGGAATAGCGGGAACTTGAAAGTGTTAGAATTTTGCTCACAGTTTAAAAGAAATAATGTCACATACAAACATTATATTAATATTTATTTATATTAATATACATTATTATACATATAATTTATATTAATTTACATTAATATTATTATTTATATTATTATTTATATATTTATTTATATTTATATTGTTTATGATATGAGTACCAACGTACTTTATGAGTACTATTTTTATAATTATACGAAACGTGTATTATGAGAACTTAATTTTTTTAATTTTATACAGGGTGTCCCCTAATTTGCGGATCATCTCGTGTGCATATAGAACGTGTTAAATTGAATAAAAAAGTCCTTTATCATTTTTGTGATTTTTGTAATAATTAATGAGAAATAAATTAAAAAACATCGGCCAATCTGTGCTAAAAAAAAGCGCGCGGCGCGAAAAGGCCTCCCATTTGTTACTTGATACTAGACGCGCGACAAGACAGTAAAAGGAGCATTTTGCAAATGACATAGATTATAGATTAAAATCTCTTTTTTTTTCTTTGTTTTTAACTTATTTCTTATTTTTTCCTTATCTTAATTTTTTTAAGTCACTTCAGGGGGGTAAAGGGAACGTAGGAATTAAAATCTCAAACCAAGAAATTATTCCTAACAAGTCTTAGCATTGGCTAAGCAAATTTCGTGCTTTGTGCACATTTAAAAAGACTGAAAAATTAAATTTTCGCGGTTTTCACGTACGGACATCCGCGTTAGGCTCTTACAGCGAACATTATCTCTATGTTATTTTAATTTTTTTTACTTTATTAGTTTAGCCACATCATTTTGTTATAAGTATTATAGAAAAATTAAAAACATTGTAGTAAAAAATATTATAATTGAAGAAATTACGATTTTTCTTAATTTTTTAATATAGTAAAAAGATTTACAATATAGTAAAAGATTAGAATTGATATATAAATGTTATAAAAGATATTTACCACACATTTGGCAAGAATTATCCAGTATTTACATTAACATTTTATTTTTTAATAATATATATTTATATATAATATTTATATATAATATTATATAATATTATATATAATATTATAGGCTTCCGGTTCCGGTGAGAGTGTGAGTGACAGGTGTGTGAAAGCGTGGCAGGTATTTATGAGGAAAGAGTGAGAAAAGGGGTGAGGAGAATAGGAGATAGGAGGTGAGAGGGCATAGGAAAAAGAGGAGGATAGATTGAAAGGATAGGAGAAGGAAAAGGGGTAAGGAGTTAGTAAATAGAAAGCAGGAAAAGGTGAGACACGTGGACACGTAGACACGTGGAAGAAAGAGAGTAGGTGTAGAGAGCAGGTGCAGATAGAAAGATAGGGAATTCAATAGGGAATTCACTAGGGAATTCACTAGCGAGTTGGAGCGAATTAGAACATAGAGTAAGTGAATCAAAGAAAGAAAGCGATAAGAGAAAAATGAATAAGGAGGAAAAGAATGTTAGTGAAGAGAATAGTAGAGATAGGAGGATAGAGACTACTAGAGATAGGATGGTTGAGGAAGGGGGAAAGAGGGGAGATGAGGAGGAAGTAAAAAAGAAGGCAGGGAGGCCGAGAAGAGTAGATGAGTTAGCGAAAGAGAGGAGGAGCAGTATGGGATGTATAGAGGATTTCTTGAAAAGGAAAAGGGAAGAAGGGGGAGAGGAGGATAAGGATGAAGAGGAAAGAAGTCTGAGAAGGAGCAAAAAAACAGAAAGGCTGAACAGAGAAGTAGGGGGGATAGAAAAGGAGGAGTTAAAGAGGATGATGGAGGAGATAGAAGAGAAGATTACAGAGAAGTTGGGTGAGGAAATAAGAAAATTGAAGATTGAAATATGGAAAAAGGAGGGGGAATGGAGAGAAGAAAGAAAAGAAATGGGAAAAAAGATAGAAAGACTGGAGGAAAGGGTGATAGAGTTGGAGGCAAAAATAGAGAAGAGAAGTAAAAAGGAAGAAAGAGAAAGAGAGGGGGGAGAAGGAGGGAGTAAGGGGTTAGGTGAGTCAATAATGGGGAAAATGAGAGACATAGGAAAGAAGTTAGAGTGGAAAGAGAGAGAAGAAAGAAGGAATAACATCGTGATAAGAAGAATAGAAGAAGGGAAGGAAGGTGTAAAGGAAAGAGTAGAGAAATTAATGAAAGAGATAGGAGCGAAAGCAGAGATAGAATGGATAAGGATGTTGAAAGGAAAGGAGGGAAAGGAAGGTGAAATGGTGGTAGTAAAATTAGGAAGTGGAGAACAGAAAAGACAGGTAATGGAGAGGAAGAAGATATTAAGAGGAAAGAGGGTGAGGATAGAGGACGACCTAACATGGGAGGAAAGAAAGATGAAATGGAGAATAATGGAAATTGCGGAGGAAGAAAAGAGGAAAGGGAACAAGGTGTGGACAAACTACGGTAGGATAAAAATCAATGATGTTTGGTGGAAATGAGAAGAGGAAGAAAGAGTGCTCAAGAACTGGAAAGGAGAAATTAGAGAAGGTATAGAGAAAATGAGGAGGGAAGAAGGGGGTATGAAGACAAGAATGGAAGAAAAAAAGGGATAGAAGAGGGGAGAAGAGAAGAAGGAAGGAAGGGAGAAGGGAAGAAGAGAAAGGAGGAGGGAGAAAGGGAGACGGAGATAGAAAGAAGAAAGGAGCAAGAGAGAAAGGAAAAAGGAGAAGTAAGAGAGGAATGGAAGATAGGTTTTTGGAATGTGGCAGGGTTGAAAAATAAGGAAGAAAAATTCTGGAAGGAAATAGAGGATTGGGAGGTAGTGGTGATGATGGAAACATGGATAGAGGAAAAGGGGTGGGAGGCGATTAAAAAGAGGTTACCGAAAGGATATAGATGGGAGAAGCAAGCAGCAAAAAAGAGAAAGAAGAAAGGAAGACCAATGGGGGGAATGATCATGGGGGTAAAGGAGGAGAGGGGAAGGATAAAAGTATCAGGAATGGGAGAAAAGGCGGAGGGAATAATGATGGCGGATTTAGAGGTAGGAAGAGAGAAGTGGAGGGTAATAGGTATATACATTAACGGGGACATGGAAAGGAAAATGGAGGAAATGAAGGAATGGATGGAAGAGAAAGAAGAAGACAAATGGACGATTTTAGGAGGAGATTTCAACGCAAGGACAGGTAAAAGGGGGGGAGTGATAGGAGGAGAGGAGGAAGAGGAAAGAAGATCGAAGGACAAGAAGGTAAATGAGGATGGGAGGAAGTTGATAAAAGAGCTAGAAGAAGTGGGATGGGGAATTTTTAACGGAGGAATTAGAGGGGATAGGGAGGGGGAGTACACATATACAGGAGGAAGAGGGGAATCGGTGATAGACTATGTGGTGGGAGAGGATAGAGTAAAGGAAAAGATAAAGAGAATGGAGGTGGGAGATAACATAGAGTCGGACCATCACCCTTTGATTGTAACGTTAGAAAGAAGAGGAGGTGCTGAAAAGGGGAAAAGGAAGGAAGGAAAAGGAATAAGAAAAAAGGGGAGATGGACGAAGAGGGGAGGAGAAAGAATAAGAGAGGAAATAGAATGGGGAGAGGGGTGGAAAGAGGGAATAGAAGAGGAGCTAGAGGAAAAAATAGGAAGGATAGAAGAGGAATTGAGAGAAGGAGAAAAAGAGAGTGGAGAAGGAAAAAAGAAAGGGTGGTGGGATGAGGAATGTGAGGAGAAGAGGAAAGAAGTGAGGAGAAAGCTAAGGGAATGGAGGAAGAAAGGAGGAGGAGGAGAAGGATACAGAAAAGAAAGGGCAGAATATAAGCTAATGTGTAAAGGAAAAAAGGAGGAGGAGAGGATAAGATGGTACAAGGAAGCGATAGAGGCAAGAACGGAAGGAGAGGTATGGAAAATTATAAACAGGGAAAGGAAGAAGAGAGAAGGAGTGAATGAGGAGATAAAAGCGGAAGAGTGGAAGGAATATTTCATGGACTTATTGGGAGGGGTAGAGATTAAAGTTGTAAGAGGAGGAAAAGAGAAAAGGGAGAGGGATGAGGAGCAGGAGATAAGCAGGGGGGAAGTAAAGAGGATATTGGGAAAATTGAAGAAAGGAAAAGCAGCGGGGGAGGATGGGATACCGAGTGAGGTATGGAAATATGGAGGAGAGAGGGTAGAAGAGTGGGTATGGGAAATGTGCAACAGAGTCTGGAGAGGGGAAGGATGGCCGGAGAGGTGGAAAGAGGGGATAATAGTACCACTGTTAAAAAAGGGAACGGGGAATAGGGTGGAAAACTACAGAGGGGTGACTTTGATGCCAACGTTATATAAGGTGTATGTGGGGATTCTAACAGAAAGGTTAAAGGAGGAAATAGAGAGGGGGAATATGTTGCCGGAAAGTCAAACAGGCTTTAGGAAGGGAATGGGGGTGATTGACAGTATATATGTGCTAAACTACCTGATCAATAAAAAAGTGAAGAAGAAGGGAGGTAAGGTAGTAGCGGCCTTCATAGATCTGAAGGCGGCGTTTGACTCAGTGGATAGGGAGGTGTTAATGGAGGCGATAAGGAAGAGGGGGGTAAGAGAAGGGTTAAGTAGTAGGATAGAAGAGGTATACAAGGAAACGAGGAGTAAAGTAAGAGCGGGGAAGGAGGAAGGAGAAAACGGCTGGACGGGAAGGGGTGTGAGGCAATGTTGGCCAATGAGACCACACTTGTTCAATTTGTTGAGAGCGGATATAGAGGAAGTGCTGAAAAAAGGAGGCTGGGGAGGAGTAAAGTTGGGAGGGGAAAAAGTGCACTGCTTGGCATATGCTGATGACATGGTGTTGTTGGCGGAGGAGGAGGAGGGGATGATACATATGTTGGGGAAAATGGAAAA
Source organism: Nylanderia fulva (assembly GCF_048542155.1). Classification (NCBI taxonomy): domain Eukaryota; kingdom Metazoa; phylum Arthropoda; class Insecta; order Hymenoptera; family Formicidae; genus Nylanderia; species Nylanderia fulva. The sequence goes on along the minus strand of NW_028190386.1, from coordinate 74,830 downwards.
TTACATGGATAAAAAAAGGCTAGAGGTAAATGTGGACAAGACAAAAATAATGAGGTTTAGAAAGGGGGGAGGAAGAATGAGGAAAATGGAGTGGAGATGGAAAGGGAAAAAATTAGAGGAAGTGAAAGAGTTCAAGTATCTAGGATATAAGTTACAAAGGAATGGAGGACAGGAGGCGCAGGTGAGGGACAGAGTGAGGAAAGCAGGAGCGGTGATGAGACAAGTATGGGGTATGGGAAAGAGAAGATTTGCAGGAGACTGGATGAAAAGAGTATGGTTAATGGAAAGGTTGGTGGGAACGGTGATGGAGTATGGGGCGGAAATATGGGGGTGGAAGGAGAGGAGAGAAGTAGAGGCAATGCAGGAAAAATGGATTAGGTGGACGCTAGGAGTAGATTGGTGTACGCCGGGGTATATGGTAAGAGAAGAGATAGGAAAGGATAAATTCAGGATAAGAGCAGGAAGAAGAGCGATAGGGTATGAGAAAAAATTAGAGGAAGGAATGGGAGGAAGTTTAGCGAGGAAATGCTATGAGGAGATGAAGGAGAGGGTAAAGGAAGGAAAGGAGAAAACGGTGTGGGAGGAGGAGAGGGCAAAATTTTTTGAAGGAAGGGGGATAGAAAGAGAGGGAGATGGAGGAAAAAAGAGAAAGGGGGGAGGAAGTATATGAGGGATGGGAGCAGAAGGACAGAGAAAGGCAAAAGGAGGAAAGATGGGAGAAGATAAGAGAGTCGAGATACAATAGATGGTATGGAGAATGGAAGGAGGAGGGTTTACCGGAATACTTGAGAAAGGGATGGGGGGAAAGCAGATGGAGAAGGATAGTGAGGTATAGAATGAACAATGAAATGAGGGGGGCGAGATACTGGGAAGAGGAGGGGAAAAGAAGATGCAGACTATGTGGGAGGGAAGATGAAACTTGGGAACATGTAATAGGAGAATGTGGGGGAGAGGGGAATAAGGGAAACTGGTGGGAAAAAATGAGGGAAATACTGCAAGAAGGAGGAGAGGGAGAAGGATGGATGAGGGAATTAGAGAAAAAGAGGATGGAGGGGAGGGTGGAAGGGGAAGAGGAGGAAGGAGGTATGAGGAGAATGTGTGAAAGTATGAATGAGGTGTTGGGGAATGTATGGGGAACTGGAAGCCGAGGCGAAGCGAGAAATAGGTTAGGGACAGCTCTTTCTCTCTCTTAATTAGTAAATAGGTAGATTAAGTTAGAGATAAGATAATTGTAAGATAGATGTAAGAGTAGAATGTAAGAGTAGTCTATAAGTTAAGATTGTAAGAAATTTGTAAGGTTTGGGTACGCTCCTCAAAAGCGCCTTTAATCCCTGAGGGGGCAAATAAAGTATTGATTGATTGATTATATATAATATTATAATTTATATATAATAATATATATTAATAATATATAATTCATTTATAAATATGAAAAATAATTCTGGAGAAAAATTTGATAATTAAATATACAATTTATTTTATAATTAATATTGTTGCCATAAATATTATTCACAATTTCATAAATTTCTCAAGTGATGAAAAAGATACTATTCTACAAATTAAAATTTCAAGCTCTTAGGCGTAAATTAGATAATATATTATTTTAATATCGATCTATTGCTAAAAAGAAATGGCATGTATTTTATACTAAAACAATGTTAAATAATGATTTGTATCTTTTGAATCATTAATTTCCCGAGTCAAAATGGTATTATTTCATAAATCACTGTTTCAAGTTTAAATTATTTAAATTATTTCTGATGTATAAATGTATCAAAAATAATCATATTAATATCATTTTCTATGTAATATTTTTTACGTGCATTAAATTACACGAAACGGACTATTATTTTATCGTATGTAAATTATAGCAAATTAAATTGGATGGTGCTCACAATATACAAAGTAATAACAAAAACATTTAATCATTTATCTAACATAGATTTAAATGTATTTTACATATATATTTAAAATCATAAAATACATTTAAATATCACATAATATATATGTATATTTATTATATAATTAAATTAAATAATAATTAAAACTATAAGAAACAAATAAAAGATTACACAGGCCGACAAATTTTAAACCCATAGATCAGACTAAGTGACTTCGAAGGTTTTTCGTGTGCTGAACACGAATCCGTTGTTCGTTTTTTCCTAGCACGTCAGGATTTTGAGATATAGTAACCTAAATGTGCAAAAAGGCCATTTTGAGGCATATTTGACGTTATGTCACGTGTAGAAAAAAATTTTTTGCTCATCGTTTATGGTATCTTATAGATCAAATATTTCCCTTCAATTTCCGTTTTTGTGCGTCCCGAAACGATTTTTCTTAGTCAATATATCGCAAATTAAAGTTGAGATAAATTGAATATTAATAAAAGCAGTAATATGTAGGATATCAATATAGAAACATAATAAAAAGAAAACTTGCAATATTATTGTAAGTTTACTAAATAAATGAATTTTACTGTGTCCCCTCGAGGTTTACAGGCTCATCTATTTTATTTTTCTCCACTTTCCTAATCCATTGGACCCACTGTGAAAGTAGAAACTTGTACCAGTGGAAAATTAAAGTTGCAAATCTATATGGAGTCGTATAATGAACCAGTAAAAAATAAAAAAATTTTAGTTAAAAAAACTGGGCGCGCTGCTAAATAATATTCTAACGATATTAAAATTAAATTGTTACTTTTAAACTCATTGCAGTTAAAATATGTTTTGTATTTAAATTAATTAATGTTACTTTAAGGTGCATTGTAATTTTGAAACTTAGCAGCGCGCCCAATTTTTTTAACTAAAATTTTTTTATTTTTTACTGGTTCATTATACGACTCCATATAGATTTGCAACTTTAATTTTCCACTGGTACAAGTTTCTACTTTTACTTGGCGCAATTTTTTTTTGATATCATTACTTTTGTAGTACGATTCTACATAAGTACAATTCTACAATACATGGGTTTGCAATGGTTAAATTTTCATAGGATTCTACATGGGTTTGCAATGGTTAATTTTTCATAGGATTCTACATGGGTTTGCAATAAGTAATTTTTGTTACTGGCGTGCCCTTTACTGGACGCCTTTTTTTACCTTTTTTTAAAGGTGAGTTTTTATATATTATTACATTATGAAAAAACTACTTTTTTTCTTTGTTTTAAACTCATTATTTTATTTTTTACCTTATTTAACTTTATTATTTTATTAACAACATAATTTTATTATAAGTTTTACAGAAAATTGAAAACATTTGTAGTAAAAATAATTTAAGAAATGATTTTTCTTCTAAATAAAATAATTTTTCACAATATAGTAAAGAGATTATAATTGATATCTAGAAATTCTAAAAATGTTTATCACACATTTAACAAGAACTACGCAATATTTACATTAACATTTCATTCTTTAGTGATATAAATTTATTTATAAATATGAAAAAAATTCTATAAAAATATGATAATTAAATATACAATTTATTTTATAATTAATATTGTTACCATAAATATTCAATTTTAGCCATTTCTCAAATAAGAAGATATTATTTCTCAAATTGAAATTTCGTATTCTTAGGCGTAAATTGAATAATATATTATTTTAATATCAGCCTATTGCATTAAAGAAATGGCATGTATTTTATACTAAAACGATATTAAATAATGATTTGTATCTTTTGAATCAATAAGTTCTCGAGTTAAAATGATACTATCCCATAAATCGCTGTTTCAAATTTACAATATTTTAATTATTTCTAATATAGAAATGTGTCAAATAATCGTGTTAAAATCATTTTCTATATAATATTTTTCTACATGCACTAAACGAACTATCAAACTTTATCATATGCAAATTATAACAAATTAAATTGGATGATCCTCGCAATATACAAAATACAAAAATTAAGATGTCCTCGTAATGGACGTTTCGTATAATTATAAAAATAGTACTCATAATATACAATAGTCCGTAAAGAAATTATGAGAACCGGTCTACATAATATACGTTGCATATAAAATATTATGAGGACCGTCCTTATAATGACGTTTGGTTTACATAATGTACAATTGTTCAATGAAAGTGTTCTCACAATATACGTTTTATATATATATATCTATATATATATATATATATATATATATATATATTGTATTGTTTGCATACTCAATTCTGTTCGGATGATACTTATTCTTTTCATCTAAGCACATTTATTTTACCTGTCAGTAATAAGGATTATTTTTTAACTTACTTTCATACAGTCCACTTTAAAGTTACCATATATTATACGATTTCATTTTGAAGAATCTCCTTATGCTCAGTCATGTAATGTCTTTATGTACGAACGTATTTGTTTTATGTTATTATATGCTTATGTTATAATTGTCCTTATATGCTCATGTTATAATTGTCATTGTATGCTCATGTTGTATTTCTAGTATTTAGCTTGTGTTATTATTCAAAAAGCTTATGTTGTCATGTAAAAAGATTTATCTTTTTTATTCAGATATTGATTGAATTTCATTAATTAAATACCGATAAACTTTTCATGTGCTTAATTCACGAACAGGGTTGATTACATATATAAAGAAAATCAAAGGATTTTCTTTCCGTCTATTTTATACAGTCTACTTGTTATTATTATTATCATTTTATATTGTATGTTCAACTTTATGTAATTTTGAACATTTGGTTCTTGTTCAAATGTGAGAATCTCATGTTGCATACTAGTTCTTATTTAAATATAAGATTCGTTGATTGTCAAACTTGGTATGTAGTATTAAATATAATTTCAATATTGTTTAAATAAACCATTGGGGTTTAACTTGAAAAATAAATTGATTGTATATTAAAGGAGCTATCATTTGTATGAATATTGGATTTGGTATCCCGAAGACATAAGGTTTTCAAACAGCGTACATACGATTAATTATGTGAGACGTTGGTTAGATGATAATTATATTTTAATAAGAACGTTTTCCAAGTTGCGGTTTCTAAAACAATGTAAATATCACAAGCTATTCCCGAAACATTTGAAACATTTTTGTAACGATAGATTTAATGTTACTATAAGTCTTTACGTAAACTAAACAGAGTACTGCACAGATTAAAAACAGAAATTTTAAACATAGAAATATTTGATCTACACAGAATGGCTGATTCCTCACAAAAAAAATCTCATCAAATATTCTCAGATTCTCATTAACATTCTTCCTCCTTACATATGGAATGGGATTATAAACCATCATACTATCTCATTCAATAACTACGGCTCAAATTATATCATATACATAAGAAAAAATTCACATGGCTAACTAAGTTAAAAAAGCTGAATATATCAACAGTATCAAGCCGATTAATTTTAATTGTGTCATTGGTAAAAAAGAATCCTCTCAGTCTAACAGATACACATTATCAACAATAACGGAGAATAGAGATGTCAACATTATTAATAATTTGATTACACCAAAAGAATTTGCTGGAAAATAAGTCAATCCGTTGAATCGCACTAACGAGAAATGATTCATTAATCTAACGGACACACAAATCCCACTCAATGTTACCAATTTGTTACAAATGGGCAGCAAATTTAGCCTTCCATTAAACATAGACAAAAGAACCGCTATTCATGAGTCCATCAAAGATTTAGAATGCAATACCAAGAGGAATAAAGTCATGAATCTTACTAAGATTCGCAACATAGCAATTCCTCAACTTTCGAATTTTTTAAACAATGGGTCTAAAAGACACAAATTAAAATAGATTCTATGATAAAGACAACGAGTAAATTTATTAAACAGAATCCTGACATTCTATTCACAAGAGCGGATAAGGGAAATGCTACTGTAGCAATGGAGAGAAATTATTATGTTACACTGAGAGAAAAGTGTATAATACTTGTAACTATAATTGCATAGTAAAATAATTATAGTTGGGATATTCATTTTTATAGTTATGATTCCTATAACGTTAGTAAAAATAACCTTACATGCATGGTTCTGACAAATAATGTAAAAATTTTACTATAAATTATAATAATTTCAAATATTAATATAGTAATATATTAAGTAACAAATGGTAAATTAATAAACCATTTTTTATAATAATTACAATTATAATTATAGTATATATGTCTATAGTCTTAATGCCAGTTCTACTATTTATTGGTAATAATAACTAAAAAGTGAGTAAGAGAAAATAACTAAAAACATTAGTTTTTAACATTAATTTATGTTATATTTTTGTTCTTAATTAAATCTTTCTTATCTTTAATATTCAATTTTTAATAGAATTTAACATTGCTTGTTGCGCGATGTAGACTGCAGTTAATACTGCGCTATACTAAATGCTACGAATTATTTCTATCTTTGTATATTCTATATGAAGATTGAAAATAAAATGTTTCAAAACATTGTAATCACAGCCATAGTCGTTGGTTTATTAATTTACCATTCAAAATAGCCGTTCCATAAAACAAAGATCGAGCCGCTGTCGCGTCGTTGCCAAACAAAGATATCAGATTCGATGGTCGGCATTCGGCAACATCTTTGTCGGCGAGATCTATGAGTCTGCACGTGCACAGATATATAGCAATATCGGATCAATGGCGTTTGGCGCGGCATATAGCGGCAGTCAAGTACTGATTGCGGACAGTTATTATTTTTCGAGTGTTCAGCGTGTACGCAACGCAACGTGCAAGGTTAGAATCCAGAAATTGGACGTGTCGGACAACAAAGAAGATTAAATTGTGTGAATATAAAGTGTATAATTGTTTAATTAAGTGTTTAATGTTAACAAAATTATCGGGGAATAGGATTCGTCGTTTAGAAAAAGTAAGTACATAGTTCTAATAATAAAGAGAAGCTTGTGCTATACATATAATAACACAAACACATTTTTTTTTAATTGCAGGAAAATATTATATAATAATTGCAGAAAAATTCTTATCTTTTAGTCAAAAATTTTTGCAATTATTGATACTCTAATATACATATATATAGCAAATACAATTGGAAGATATTTTTTAGACGTACGTCTTTGAAATGTCTTCTGAATGTCTTTTAGATATGATCTAAATAAATATAGCGTTTAATAATATACGCGTTACATATTTTTATAGGTTAAATATCTACAAAATGTCAAATTTAATTGAAGATTAATTGGAAACGTGGGGTCTTCAGGAATACATTGAGGAATATATAAAGAATTAATACCTGTAGTTGGAAAACGTTTTTGTTTTCTACAAAATCGACAAGAATTACTCGAAAGTGAAAATTTAATTTCGGTAAGATAATTTTTATATCAGATTCCATTTTGATTAGATTTTATATAGGAAAAACATATGTTATAGTATTGCTGTTAAACAACAAATAATGCTAAGCAATTTATTAATAAATTTGCAATCGAATAATTTACCATATGTTACATATAAAACAAGCAATTCATTAGTTTGTCAGAATTATCGTTTATTAAAAAATTATAAAAATTATACTCAAGTAAAAAGTGTTAGTTTTGGAAACATAGTGCTTAAAAGAGGATCAATTATCTTAATAGAAATTAATGATGAGAACTATCCTGTATTTGGAGAAGATATTTTTAAAACCAATACAAATGTGTTTGTATTATCACCGTCATGTTTCAGTGCTACTGTCAAATATATATTTGCAACGTACTTTGATAATCATTGTCAAGCTTATGTCATAAATATTTCAGAAAAATATGATACTATAAATTTTGACTCAGTACAATTTTTTAAAGTATATACTTTAATTCAAAAAACAGATAACTATTATATTAGTTATTGAAAACCGTATTTGTTTTTAAGTGGATGTATATACACTTAGTTTTAAGTGATTTATGTTATGTCTAGATTAAAATTTTTTTACTCTATGCAGTTCATACTTTTTAGTGTATATTAATATATAATTAATATAATTTAGTTTTAAGTTTAGTTTTGCTATATAAAAAATATAATAAAAAATATATATGTATGCGCAAAATAATATGTAAAATATTTTGTGTTAATCTAAAATAAATATTTATTTTTAAAAAATAACTATTTTATATTTACATGCTTCCTCACATTATTTTTATAATAAAATTACTATATATAATGTATGTAAAATTTACTATAAAATTACATTAATAAAATACCATTTTATATGGTTAATATTTTATATTCAACATAGTAGTATTAAACAATTTTAATAAAATTAATATAGCTATTAATATGGTAAAATTTTTCTAAATAGAACATATTAATAGAAACTTTTTTTATAGTTGGGCAAACATTATAAATTAAAATTGTCAGAATCACAAGCATTGTAGAATTAATTATATATTTATATAGTTATATTAAATATTATGACTTACTACAATATATGGTAAAATTTTTCTTTATAGAATATATTAATAGGAACTTTTTTTTATAGTTGGACAAACTTTATAAATTAAATTTGTTAGAACCACAAGCATTGTAGAATTAATTATATATATATATATATATATATAGTTATATTAAATATTATAAGTTACTATAACATTTTGTTTATTAAACCTTCAATTATGGCCATTATTATCATATTAATAGTACGATTTACTATATTTTAACCACACATTATAGTGTATATAACTATAATTTGATTGCATTAACATATGCTACAGTTATGACAACAATAATTTAAAACTGAGTTAACTATAATTTGTAATGTTAAAATAACTTTAAAAATATTGTTGTCCCCTAAACTCACTTAAAATTATAGTTAAATTATGGTAATTGCAACTATTATTTTCTCTCAGTGTAATAAAGTGGAGAATTTGCTGAGCGACACGGACACGTACAAAATAATAAATAGTAATTCAGCACTTGAAATAGAAATAATAATTAAACACGTTTTTAAAAAAATGGCATACTAAGGGATATATCACGAAAACGGAGTACTATTTTTTACATTCCAGTGATTGCCTCCTCCCTAAGGCGTATGGCCTGCCTAAAATCCATAAAAAAGACTTTCCTTTTAGAATTATAGTTTCGTCTATAAACACGGCCTTACATCATTTAGCTTTATTCTTCCATAAAATATTAATAAAAAGTATTCCGAAAGCCAATAGCTTTGTAAATAATAGTTTTGAATTGTGCAGTGCGCTGTCTGGTAAAATTCTAAATAGTGAAAACATAATAGTTTCATTCGACGTGGTTTCTTTATTTATTAATGTCCCTGTGAACCTTGCAATGGAATGCGTTAATAATAGATGGCATTATATTGAATCACAGACGGAAATTCCAAAAGAGGAATTTTTAAAAGCTATCAAATTTATACTAACTTCCACATATTTCAATTTTAACAATAAGACATGAACAAAACGGAGCTTCGATGGGATCTCCTTTTTCTTCAATTATTGCGGATTTAGTGTTACAAGATCTAGAAACATCAATTATTGACGCATCACAGTGGAATTTGACTTTTTATTTTAGATATGTTGACGATATATTGTTAGCGACGAACTCGGATAATGTACCAGATAAAAAATGAAGATCTTAACAATTTAAATGTAGTTTATAAAATAAATTGCAATGACTGTGTGGCGCAATGTATATAGGACAAACAAAAAGACAATTAAGAACTAGAATTAAAGAACATAGAAATAACATCAAATTAGATTCAGATAAACACTCAGTAGTCTCTGAACATATTTTAAAAAATAGTCACACATTTAACTAGGACAGGACCGAAATTTTAGATCAAGAACCTAATTATAATAAGAGACTTATATTGGAAATGTTACATATAAAAGAACATAAAAATTGTATTAATCTGAATAAGAAACCAGAATTATTGGAAAGCAGTTATTTTGATATTCTCGAAGAATTATCATAAACATTTTTAAAGAAATTAACCTTGAATTTTAGACAATAGAGTTGACTATATAAACAGACAAATTTATAATAAAGACACACATTGAACTATTGTTTTGTTGAGACCTAACAAGCGACACTGAAATTGAATATGTAAGTAATTTAATAATTTATTATTTCTATTATGCGGGAATAAATAAATAAAAAATAAAAAAATCTTTCCTTTTTCAATATAAGGGGTAATCAAATTAAAAGAAAAAAGGTTGGAAAATGGACTCATCTCGCAAAAATGCCAGACTAGTATGTTCGCGCTGACCAGCGATGAATTTTGTAATTTGGACATTTTGGACGAGTATAGCTAGTGAAGTACACATGGATATTACAAAATATTGATTTTTGCAAATTTGGCAGCACTGTGAACAGAAAAACGATTTTTCGAGACTAAAAACTCGACCTGTATTTATTTATAAAAATCGTAATTGTTTATCGATCCTAAAAATCGTGTGTACTTCACTAGCTATACTCGTATAGATTATGAAAACATTTTTTTCATTGTTCCAGATACATTCGTTGGGGACTTCTGCTGCTAGCCGCGAGATGCCTCACAAAGATTCGATTTTCTTTCCGCGCGCTGCTGAGCCGCCATTTTGTAATAAAACTGAAAATAAAAAAATATAAATATAAATTTAACATATATAAGACAGGCAATAAGAGCCAAATCGCGGATGACAGTGCGTTATCCTAAACGAAACTAAATTTTTTCGTTAGAATTAAATACCTTGTGCACAAGGCACCAAATTTTACTTGGACACGGCCAAGATATAATATTGGAATAATCTCTACAAGAGATTTTTTAATTCCATGTATCCCCTATTCCCCCTAAAGAAATAAATGCAAGAGAAAAATATAGATCCGAAAGTCGCAGAATCGGGAATCGAACCCGAGACCTTTCGCTTGCCGGGCGACTGCTCTTCCAACTGAGCTATTCAGATCCTTTCGATTCTATATTTTTCTCTGTTATATATATTAATGTTGGTAAACAAACGCCTTTAAGCCAGCGTGTATAAATTAAGAGTTTAACTAGGCTCTGTAATATAAATATAAATTTAACATATATAAGACAGGTTGTTTATTGAAAGTAAGTTGATTATCGTACCAGATGCCTAGGAACTTTGCCTGTTTAACTAATTTAATTTCTTTGTCTTCTATTTTTATTGTTAAATACTTATCCATTCTACCTTGTTTATTAAAATCTATTAATTGAGTTTTTTCCGGTGCTAGTTTTAATCCCAAATCCTTCAGATTGCGGTTTACCGTTGTTATATCTCTTTTTAATTTTTGCTTCAACTTTTCTGGGCTTCTTCCTATTACAAACATCGCTATATCATCCGCATATTGTATTATCCTCGTGCTGTTTCATTCCTATGTCGATATCTTTAGTGTATAATGCATATAGTGTCGGACTAATAACCCTTCCTTGTGGCAGGCCCTTGTGCATTATTTGTTCTGTTTCTTTTTCTTTGTTTATAATAAATTTTGTTTTCCTCTCCTTCATCCATTCTTGTATGTATCCCATTATTCTTCTTGGACATCCTTCTCTCTTCAATATACTCACTAACACATTCCTTCTGACGTTATCATAGGCGGACGATACATCCAGAAATGCAGCCATCACATGTTTTTCTTCCAGCAGAGCAATTTCGATCTTTGCCGTCATTCTTGTCGTGTTATCTGTGCATAATCGACCCTTTCTAAACCCATTTTGATGCCTATTAAACTTCTTATTCTTTTCCGCTCACCAAACCAATCTTTCGTTTACCATCCTTTCTAGAATCTTTCCCATACACGACGATAGTGTTATCGGCCTCACTTTTTCCTTATCTACTTTATCTATAAAAATTGTTTGATTTTTTTTCCATTCTTTGAATTAAACTCCCTCCAAAAAGCAGTAATTAAACAAGTTTAAAATTTCCTTTTTAAAAACTTCACTCAATAACTTAATCATTTTATATTCTATCTGATCTAGACCAGGTGCCGACTTTTCTTTTGCATTACTGCATGCTCTTACAAATTCTTCTACTTCATTTCTACCTTCTTCTTCTATGCAGTTTTCTACCCATGCTGGAGCTATCTTATCTATTTCATTTTCAATAGTTTTGTCCCTGTCCACTTATTGTATTTACCACTTTTTCCATTCCACTGTTTTAAAGCCGTTCTTTATCACTCTCATTTTATTCCACACATATTTAATATCTGAATTTTTATTTAAACTGCTTACAAAGTTTATAAAATTTTTTTTTTCTTTTGTTCAATTATTTTTCTTGCTGTAGCTCTCGTTCTTTTATATTCTATGTAATTAGTCATACTTTGCTCTTTTATATAATATATTCCTTAAGTTTTTCTTTTCTTTCTTCCACTGATTTTTGACATTCATCGTCCCACCATTCTACTGGATTCTTGGATCTTTTTGATTGTTTTATTTTATTATTTCTTTTTATTTGCTTTTCTTCATTTCCATTATCTTTTTGATTTTTCTTCTTCCTTTCTGTTGCTTTCTCAACTGCCTCCTTCATTATGTTTGTAATATACGTGTACTTCTCTTGTTCCGTTTTTTCCTGGTATTCTTGTTTCTTTAACTCTCTTTCTTATTGTTGTATTAATTCTTCATATTTTATCCAATTGGTCTTCTTTTTAGATATTTTATTCGTTTGTTTTTTATAGGTTTTTCTTTCTATTTTCATTTCAAATGTAACTGGGAAATGATCTGAGTCCCAGGAACCTTCTTTTTGCTTATAGGTTGTTAGATTGAATATATCATTTGTTGCAAACATCAGATCCAAGTTAGAGGGTCTTACTCCTTCATCTCATATTCTCGACAATGTATCTCTATTGACTATCACCATATTCATCTTTTCTGTTTCTTCTAATAAGTTATATCCATTGCTGTCCGTGTCCTCGCAGTTCCAGACTTGGCTGTGTGCATTAAAATATCCCAGCATTATCGTTGATTTCTCTGGTTTAATTTCATACATATTTGTTATTTCTTCCACACTCCCCTTTGTTCCACTCTGCCAGTCTTCTATATATTCCTTTTATATTAATTTCTTTGCTCAGTCCTCTGCATTTTACACCTAGTATTTCCATGTTGTCTAAGTTGTTCTGTTTCTCTTCCAGTTCTTTTACGTATACTCTTTTTAATAAACATCGCAACTCCTCCACCATTTTGATCGTCTCTTTGTTTCTCTATTTTATTATACTCTGTTACCTTAAATAGATCAAGTGCTTTACTTTTTGTCTCTGTAATCATACTGATATCATATTCTTGCATTCTTTTAAACAATTCTTCTTTCTTATTGTTCCAGCCCCTCGCATCCCATAGTAAAATCTTTATGTCCATTATTACTTTTTGCGGATCTTTTTCCTTTATCTCCTTCTAATTCTTTTTTACTTCCATAACCTATATTTAGATCTTGCTGCATTATCATTACTACTATTTTATCCAGCTTTTCTTCGATATCTTTAAATCTATCCATTTCTCTGAACTAAATATGTCAGTTTCTCCATTTCTCTATTATCGCACTGTCTATACTTTTTCCCGTCAGCCAGTCCTCTCCTATTTCTAATCTCATCTTCACCTCCTGTAGTGTCTTCCCCTTCGGGGACTTATTTGACTTCTTCTTTCTGGGTCTCTTCTAGTGTCTTCCCTTTCTTCTATCATAGCCTCTAGTATTCTATTTGTCATCTCTTCTTGTCTTTTCCTACTATCCTCTTTCTGTTTTTGTTCCTTTCCTAGTTATTTCACTATATTTTTTTTAACCACAATTGAGCTTCTAAACCGTGGCTTATTTTGTCTTCTATCTGATTCATTATAATTTAATTCCGGCCATTCCTTCAAATTGTATCATATCACTTCCCTGTTGTTCTCGTTCCTTAGGAAATTCTTTGCCTCTTGAAGCGATATATTTCTTTCTCCCATCAGTCTCTTTAGTTGATAGTTATATTCATACATTGCACATCCCCTATTCGTGGGCTTGTGGTTCTCGCCGCAGTTTGCACACGTAGCCTCTTTCTTACATCTGCCGTGATACTGACTTCCACAATTTATGCACTTTTTTTCAGCTTTACAAACCGCCTGGATGTGCCCAAACCTAAAACATTGGAAACACTGCTTGACTGGTTCTATGTATGGTCTTACTCTAATCGCAACTGTTCCACCAAATATTTTGAGCTCTTTGGGGAGTTCGTTGCCTTCTATCATTATCATAATATGATGTGTATAGTCAGTCTTATATTCTCCACTTTTTGGATCTCTCACTCTTTTCTTCATTCTTTCAATTTGTATTATTCTAGATGTATCTTCCATGGCTTCTATCAACTCATGTAAGGGGATCTCCAATTCTCTTTCTGATATCACTCCCTTACATCTCTTCACCCTGTTTGGAATTGAGAATTGTATTTGTTGTTCCTCTGTTCCTATACCTATGTCCAAGCATCTGTTCGTTTCAACTATATTTTTACAATACGAGGGTTACTATTTATATTTCGGGAATAGAAACAAAAACAAATAGTTAAGCTGCGAATATATTTTTATTGTTTTTCAAAGTATTCGCCACGATGATCGATATACTTTTGCATACGCTTAAACCAATTTTCAAAGCATTTATTTTATTCTGAATGAGGTAGCTCCAAAACATGATTTTTGAATGCTTCAATAACTTTTTTGAGCGATGAAAATCGTTGACCACGCAGTTTATTCTTCATGGATGGGAACAAAAAGAAATCATGGGGTGCTAAATCAGGGCTGTACGGCGGATGACCCATCAATTCGATGTTTTTAGTGCTCAAATAGTCTCTTGATTGAGCCGATGTGCAAAATTCGCATTGTCATGATGAAGAACAATCCGGCGTCTCTTGTTTGTTTTCCTTATTTCACCGAAGACTTCTGACAAACAGATGGTTGTGTACCACTCAGAATTTACTGTTCTACGATCCTTTAGAGGCACTGTTGCAATATGACCAGTTTTTCCGAAGAAACAGGCCACCATTTTCTTTGAAGTGCTTCGTGCGTGAACAACTTTTGTTGGATTTGGTTCATCTTGGAACACCCATACAGTCGACTGCTGCTTTCTTTCGGGCTCATACGAATATATCCATGATTCGTCACCTGTCACGATTTTATAAACGTCTTTTGAAGCACCGCGATTGTATTTCTTAAGCATTTCTTTGCACCAATCGACACGAGCCTTTTTTTGAGCGATTGTCAAATTATGTGGGATCCAACGCGAACATAACTTTTGCACAGCTAAGTGTTCATGTAAAATCGCATATATGCTGGTGGAACTAATATTTAGGGATGCCTCAATCTCACAATAGATTACATGACGATCTTGCTAAATCATTTCGTGCACAGCATCGATGTTTTTTGGCACTACAGCCGATTTTGGACGATCTTCACGAAACTCGTCGGACAGCGAACTACGACCACGATTGAATTCACCATACCAGCGATACACAGTTGTTTTTGATGGAGCTTCATCGCCAAAAGTCAAATTAAGTTGATTGATGCACTCTTGTTGTGACAATCCACATCGAAAGTCGTAAAAAATCATCGCACGAAAATGTTCACGATTCAGTTCCATTTTTTGCCGAGACGAAACTTTCAACTAAATATAAAATAAACAAATAGCGTCTGTATGACAAAATGTTCTGAGTACGTATATCGTCAAGAATGTCAAACTTTACGATGGAACCATCAGATGGACTCACATGACATCAGTGTTGCCAGTTCCCGAAATATAAATAGTAATCCTCGTATATCAGCGATCTACAAAAACCTATATTTCTTATTTTTTCTATTTTAATTCCTACTGTATATATTAGCGATGCAATCTTAATTGCATTGTGTGCTCTGCTTTTTGTCCTATATTTTGAATTAATATTGGCATCAACAATTATTTCTCCTTTGTGTCCGCTTTTAAACCTATAATTCCTACTTTCTAAAATTTCCCTGTCCTGGTCTCCTATCTCCTCTTCATACCTTAGCTTACCTTTGTTAATTACCATCTTTACTCTATTGTTTTTTTGTCTTTATGGTCGTATTGTTTATTCCTTTTTCTGGTCTATCTTTTACCTCTATACTACTTTGTTTATTCTTGTTGATTTCCCTGCTTACCTTACTATTACTCTTCTCTTCTATCTCTCTTCCTATCCCTATCTTTCCCTCTATTTTAAGATCCTGTTTTATTCTATTTTCCATATACCTATCTTCTCTTTTGTCTCGCTTTTCATCTTTATTTTTCTCTTCTTCTTTTTCCTTCTTATTCTGTTTTTCTCTTTCACTTTTACCTGCTATTTTACTTATTTTTTTTTTAGATTTCATTTTTCTTATATTATAATATTTTGTTGGATAACTGCTTTTCTCTTTAGCTAATTTGCTATACCTTAAAGCGTCTTCAAAAAATTTTTCATACTTTTCTCTATGTACCGTTATTCTTCTACCTATCGTACTAATCTTATCTCCTTTCTCTTTGTCTACATATCTCTTTCCCGCCTCGCCATTTGAGCCGTTGTTCTTCTTCTTCCTAACTTTTCATCCAGGGCCGACAAGGATTATCCTATTTCAGCCTTTCCGAACTTTCTCTGGACCTTCTTTCAATCTATCTTTGTTAGTACCGACCACACTTTTAACTTTACTTTAGCTAGCTTCTATGCCAGGTTATATCGCTAAATTATTAGTCAATATTTCTCTGATCAAAAACTTGCAACTTTGCCCGCCAAGACCTCGATCGTCTTTTTTTTTTTCATTTACGTATGATACGCGATTAATAGGTTATGTCTTCTATTTTATTTCCGGTCCGTTCCGTAAAATGTTTGCCATGGAGAATCCATACTACAAAAAAACGGAATGAAATTGAACGGAATCATTCTGATTGGTTAGTCTTCTATCTAGTTTTATTTCCATTACCGTTCCGTTCCGCTATTTCTTCCTTCATCGGGATGCACCCTTAGTGAAAAAAAACTTTAGTTGAACAGCTGTCCGGTGGCTGGAATGGCGGCGCCATTTTGGAGCCCAAATGCTGAAATATGAATGCGGTGATCTTATTACTTTTCTCGTCGTTCATCTACGGTCCTTGGATCCAACATGCAGCATTGTTGAATAAGATGGCAAGTTAAAATAAAACGTATGAAAAGTTTCTGAGAGGATTAAAAGCTTGGCCATTATTGTTACTGTTTCGGAACGGTCCCACACATATGTGGACGGAAATTATATGTATGTACTGTGAAGAAGGAAGACATTGAAGCAGAAAAAGTATTTTATATAACCTAAAGAGTATAAAGGTGAAACTAAAAAGATTATTAATAAGATAATGCAAGACAGGTAAATACTATATAATTATATATATTACTTTTCTAATCATAATATATAGTTATTTTGAGGTTATGTAGTAATATTAACCTTGTGCATGAAATATATATATGTATATATAAAAACATGTTTTTATTACAATTTTTAATTATGACATTTATTTTTTTCAGTTTTGGCTTATTATATTTTTGTTAAAAATATCCAATGCATATATATATTGCAATGCAAAGGTATATTGCATGTTCGTATGTATACTGTGAAAAAGGAAACCACAGAGAAATTATCTATAAGAGAGGATCCAAATAAAACGATTTTGGAAGACATCAGATAAATACAATTATTACTTTCCTAATTAAACGTACTTACTTTAAGATTATATAATAATGATATATTAATAATCTGGTGAATAATATATATATGTATATATGTATATTGAAAGCGGCGTGCAGCTGATTTTGGCGATATCCGGCGCCCGCGTCGTTTTCATCACCCGTGCGGTGCTGCCACCGCAGCACATAGGGTGTCTCACAGATATGCGCGCGCATGCGAGCGCGACCGCGTGCCGGTAGGCGCGAGAGATCAGGAGAGATCGACTCTCCTTCCGGCAGTGCGAGCGAACAGACGTGAAATTGTTAACGTGCGCATGAGAGTTCTTTTGAGTGATAAATTGTAGAAGCAGTATTTGTTCTTTATTAAATCTTTTATTATTATACTAAAAGATAGAGTCAGTTGAGTCTCACCTATAATTACTACAATCCTTGTGAGAATCATCCTAGATAATTCGGGCACCTGTGGTATTCAGGCCTTTTTTAGAAATCAGCCATTTTATCATCGGCCACGTGGCACATAGAAGGACGAGGACCTTCGCGGAGCTTCGGAACGAGGATTCGAATGAAAAGAATTCCGTTAAATATCGAGTCAAATTTATTGAAGACTTTTACAATATATATATATATATATATATATATATATATACATATATATATATATATTTCTTTATAAATATTTTCTACGCATACATACGCATACATACATACATACATACATGCATGCATATAAAGAAATATACTAGCCAGATAGACAAAAAGATATCTTTTATATTTCTAAAAGATATCTCGCTATATCTTGTGACATCTTCCAAAAATCTAGAAAAGAAATCTTTTAGGGGTCTAAAAGATGTCTTATGCAACATTTTGAGATATCTTTCAGATGTCTAAAGATGTCTTGAAGATATCTAGTAAAAATCTAAAAAACATATTATATGTCATTTTAAGATGTCCACAAGACTTCTTTAAGATATCCGGAAAGTATATATTAAGACATCTTTAAGATATTTTAAAGATATTATGCAGATACCGTTTAAAACATTTTCACGTTATGATTGAGATGTCTTAAATATATCTTTTAGATATCTTAAAAATATCTACTAAATCTCTTTAAAACGTTTAGGAATTAAAAGGTACTGCTTGCGTAAGTTGCAATTAAAATATCTTAGAAAATAAATCTATACTAGACAAATAAAAAATAATGTAGCAATTAATGTTAAATTTATTTAAAAAATATTAATTATAACATTTAACATTATTTAAATTAGTAGTATGTTAAACATTTAACATTATCAACATTAGTAGCATGGCCGGCAACTTATACCATATATGGAGTGTGTGGAGAGCTCCACACTCGGATTAATTCGAGTGTGGAATTTCCACACTCGGAATTTGACGAATTTTTTCCAAAATGATTTAGTATAGCGTTTCACTGGTCGAACTGGTGCGCACTGGATCAGTGAGCAACAAGATGCAGGAATTCGACACGAGCACCAATAATAGGCAATGTCAGTGTGGTGATTGCATTGTCATAACCCTACATTTAAAATTAACTTTGCCTTGAAGTAAACGTGAGAGAATGCGCTTTATAAATCCACATTTGGACTGGTCAGCGCAGATGCTCACCATTGGAAAAATAATTGTATTCAAATCATAGAGCAGATTGTAAATCAAGAATGCCTTCTTTTTTGTGCTGTCGTTTCCTTAGTTTTGTGCAATTCAAAGAAATTTCTTAAGCCTTTGGAATTGATTGTTTAGAGGATCCTTGAATATGTGCGGAACACATGTTCGGAAATCGGAAAGCGCCTACCCAAAATTCAATTGTAAAACAGTCAGTCGATTCTTATACTCGGATCCGAACGCATTGGAAATAGAAATTGTGTGTTAACCCGAGTTTTCTTCGTCCACAGATAAGTCTATTGTTGAGCATATTTCTCATGCAAAAACTAAAGAAATGGCTGATTCTCGAGTTGCATTGCTAAAGATATTTAACACTGTGAGTGTTTTAGCACAACAAAATATAGTCCTCCGAGGAAGCAATAATAATTGGAATATTCAAATCTTCTCAAAATTTTGAAAATGAGAGCTGAAGAAATCCCAGAATTGAAGTGATGGTTAAATAAGCCAGCAGGTTATAAGTGGCTGCATCACGATTACGTGAATGAAATGTTGAAGATGATGGCACATGAAGTCATAAACATACATATAAAAGAAATAAAATCCGCGGAATATTATTCTATCATCGTAGATGAAACAATGGATGCATCGAGATTAAAACAAGTTTCAATTAGCTTCCGAATAACATTACCGGATTTTACTATAAAAGAAATATTCATGGGTTTTTATGAAACCAGTAATACAAAGTCCGAAGCTCTTCTCAATATAATAAAAGATGTCCTATTACGTTATGAACTAAATATTACTAAATTAAGAGGGCAATGTTTTGACGGCGCCGCAAACATGAGCGGAAAATGTTCTGGCGTACAAACGCTACTTCTGAAGTTGGAATCCAGAGCCCTATTTGTTCATTTTACGGCACATACATTAAATCTGGTTGTTCAAGATGCCATGAAAAACGTAGAAATGATTAACAACTTTATTGGAGTAGCCAAAGATGTGATAAACTTTATTCGCAATTCTCCAAAACGAATCGTAATATTTAAAGATTTACAGGCAACATGCAATGAAAATTTACCGGCTCTATCGCCGTTTTGTCCAACAAGGTAATACTTATAATATTTAATAAAACGAGTAAAAACAATTAAATTACGCACAAAATAATAATCTAAAGTTTTGGTTGTTAATTTAAAAATCTTAGCATTGTTCAATTATAAATATCCATATTTTAATTAATCACATTCAACAAATCTTATTTCTTCCAAATTCTTTGTCAATAATATTGCTAGATTTTAAAAATTAATTAAATATTTAATTATCAATTAATTAACAAAATAATTATTATTTTAATATCATAATTTTCAAATTTAATGCTTTATAAGTAATTATTACTTTAATATTAAAAATAATAATATTATTGATTATTGTTTATAGATGGTGTATGAGAGTTAAATCTTTAAAAACAATCGCTGCTAACTATGAGCAAATTTTGTTCTTTCTTGATGAAATTTCTACAAACAAAACAAACGCTGGCAGTAAAGTTAATGGATTTTCACAATATTTGCAAAGTTTTGAATTTTATTTTTGTTTATTCATTTCTATCCAAGCATTAGAGAAAATTGAAATTTTAAATGCGCAACTACAAAAAAGTGATTTAAATTTGTGCGAATCACATGAAAAAGTGAAAGCTATATTAAAGTGTATTGTGGAAATGAGACAATCTGGTTTCGATTCCCTGTGGAAAAAAGCGACAAATAGCGCAAAAGAACTAAATTTAGAAGAACCTAAATTGCTTCGCATTCGTAGAGCTCCGAAACGTCTCGAGACCGCAGATGTCCATGTATTTAAATCTGTGGAGGAATACTACCGGAAGACTTTTAATGAAATATCTGATCAACTAATCTTTTCATTAAACGAAAGATTCAGCCCCGAAACAACGTCATTTTTAAATATATGTGAGAACTTCATCACAGGTAAAGTCAGTGATCCGACTCCTATTATAAATTTTTATAAAAATGACTTGGAGAAAGATAAACTGAAACTTCATTGTGACATGTTTCTTGACATTGTCAAACAAAGAGAAGTCAAAATTGCTACTTTAAAAAATGTGGCATTTTAAAAAAAAAATTTGCCATTGAGCGAAATGATAAATGAGTATTCAAAATTAATTAGAATTTTACTCACAATCCCGGCAACGTCATGCACTGCTGAGCGCTCGTTTTCAACTTTACGAAAAATGAAAACATATTTAAGATCCACAATAGGGCAAAGTCGCTTAAATAGCCTCGCAATCCTCCACATTCATTGCGATATAACTGAAACCTTAGATTTGAACAAAATTGTAAATACATTTATATGCGCAAATGCAGTTCGTCGATTAACGTTTGCAGTTGTAAACAGCAATAAATATGCTTCTCAGTAAAAAAAAGTAAAATACAATGTGTAACAGTTTTTGCCCCCCCCCCCCTCCCCCCGGAAGACCGGTAGCAGAACTCCACACTCGGAATTTTGATAAGTTGCCGACCATGATTAATAGTATGCTACATTATTTTATTCATTTTCCAGCACGGATTTATCTTTTAAGGTATCTTCAACAGCAACTTACACAAACAGCAACTTTTAATTTAATATATATAAATAAAATAATTTAATTTAATACAAATAAAAAACTTGAAATTTTTACCACAATTAGAATTTTCGTTACATATTTATTCAAGTCCTACAATTTTGTTATTTTATAAACATTTTGTTATAAGTGATTGTTTTCAAGATATTTGATGCATGTTTACATTTCTAGAGAACGCTGATACACACACACGCACGCACGCACGCACGCACATAACCTTTTCATTTAGCCTTTCTTGAAGGAAACTCTATGTTGACAAAGAGGCAGACGTTTTGCGTTATATTATTCTATGTATGAGAGAGACAAAGATAATATGACTGTCTATCCTTGTCTAACTGCACGATTGCAGTTCCCTCTATCGCGACATCGCGCAACTAATTTTCTGCTCTGTTTTATTCCTAACTGTCATTTCGCACATACACATGTGAATGAAATATTCCACAATCGAGATCTTTTTTATTAGACTTCTAAACTTATTTCTGCAAGTTCACTAATATTCCTTTATGCAATCTTTTGGAAAAAGCGGTCTTATTTTGTACGTATAAATTGTGAAACTTTTATACAAGCAAATATTGTTATGACGTGACGCGAGAAGCCAAAAAAACTCGTATTTAAAAATTTTTTGTCTTTTTATCACAAATTCAGACCGCTCCCTCCTTTATTATTGTATTAACTTTAATCGTGAAAAAGCATTTGTTATTAACGCAATAAAAACTTGATTGTGTAAAAATATAATCGGTTCGGTCGATAAAAGTATACCTCCGGCATCCCCTTAAGTTTCATTTGTAAACGAGAGAGGACGTTAGCGCCCAGGGGAATGTAGCGCTCGGGTATATATATACAGGGTGTTCGGCAATAAATGTGTAGCATTCATCATCCACACCTTTCATTTACACTCTACACTTTTATTACACCTTACACTTTTCACTGCACTTTTACACTTTTTACATCTTTATACATTTGTAATAACTTCAATTCATTAATTAACATGTTGTTAAGAAAAATCAATATTTCCATAACAACACATTCATTCATTTATTTGTTATATATTAATTCTTTTTGTCTTTCGCTTTATACTTTCAAAAAATAAACATTACTTTCTTAAAAGATCTGGTAAATTTATTCATAAGTCGCTACATTTTTGGTGACCCCGACGTGATATTAAAGCCGACGCATTTTAAAGGCTGATGCGGAATAAGTGCCAAGTGATCGTCGTATTTGAAGTCTGCGAAATATTATCATCGCTTGGAAGAATTGCTGGATATTCTGATTTTAAGAGATTCATTCTCCGGATCTTTGAAACATCAGAGGCGGATTAGTCCTTCACGGAAATTCTCAAATCATTTTATCGGATTTCTGGAACAAGAAGAAAATGCCAATCGATAGATCACCAGTTAGACCCTGTACGGATACACAGATTGATATGGATTTGGCGAGCGGATCAAATCAGGTTGGATCAGATAATATTAATATTTTACCTTCTCAAACTGGACATCAGGTGAGTGATCTTATGTTACAAATTCACTCAAATGAGTTTTGTTTATTAAAACTACCGACTTTCTGGCATAAGCAACCTAAACTCTGGTTTGCTTCTATTGAAAGTGAGTTTACGGTTTATCGAATTCGATCAGATGATATTAAATATAGTTCTGTCATTCGTCATCTTGATGAACAAGCCTTAGTAAACATATCTGAAGTCATTGAAAATCCACCTGAAACAGATAAATATAATTATTTAAAGAAAATATTAATAAATCGCTTTACGGATTCAGAGGAAAAACGTTTGAGACAAATATTAGCTGGAATTGAACTTAACGATACAAAGCCTTCGGAATTACTTCGAGAAATTCGTCATTTGTCTGGAGGATCTTTAGCGGATAGTGTTTTGCAAATGATTTGGCTTCAACGCTTACCACATAGAATTCAAACGACTTTAGCCGTAGTAGAAAATGTTCCTCTTGTTAAACTTGCGGAATTAGCCGATAAAATTGCTGATCGAGACGGCGGTTTACAAGTCGCGGAAGTTTCCAATAATGCAAATAATAAATCTTCGGATTTCGCGGATTTGCTACGAAGAATCGAAGCTCTTGAAGTTTCTCGTCGTCGAGATCGTTCCAAAAGCCGGTCTAGAGAGAATAGAAGATTTAGATCGTTATCGCGTAACAAAGACAAATCAAATAAAGATATTAAAGATACATCAATTTGCTTTTACCATAAGAAGTTTGGTGATAAGGCTAAACGATGTACTTTACCTTGTTCTATGTCCAAAACATTCTTGGCTTCACAGGAAAACTAAAAACGCCGTTTGAAACTGAGGCTGCTTACGACGGTGTTTCTAACAATCGCCTCATTATTTTCGACAGACATTCAAATTTGAATTTTCTTGTCGATACGGGCGCTGATATATCGTTGTTACCTAAAAAGGTTTTATTGAAGCCGTGGCATACTAATTTAAAACTTTTTGCCGCAAATGGTACTCAAATTAGTACTTACGGTTCTAAAACTTTAATTTTGAACCTCGGTCTTAGGAGAGAATTCAAATGGAAATTTTGTGTCGCGGATATTCAACGTCCTATTTTAGGCGCCGATTTTTTTTGTCATTTTAATCTCCTAATTGACATTAAAAACAAGAAATTGATTGATAACGTTACCGGTCTTATGAATACTGAAAAAATTTAAAAAATTGCGCATTTGTCAATTTTTACCACATCTCCTGATTCTGTGTACCACAAATTTTTAACCGAATTTCCAGGACTCACCCGTTTTTCTCCAATTTCCTCGGTAAAAACGCATGGTGTTGAACATCATATCTTTACGGAAGGTTCTCCTAAATTTTCGACTCCCAGAAAACTTACTCCTGAGAAACTTAAATGTGCCAAGGAAGAATTCAAGTCTATGATGGAGCAAGGAATTTGCAGGCCTTCAAGCAGCTCCTGGGCAGCCCCTCTACATATGGTACCTAAAAAGGAACAAAATTCTTGGAGACTGTGTGGTGATTATCGTGCACTCAATTCAGTGACTATCCCGGATCGTTATCCCTTACCTCATATTCAAGATTTTTCTTCTTCACTTTTTGGTAAGAATATCTTTTCTAAAATCGACTTAGTTAAAGCGTACTATCAAGTACCCGTCGCTAAAGAAGATATTCACAAAACAGCTGTCACTACTCCATTTGGGCTTTTTGAATTTGTCGTAATGCCTTTCGGTTTACGAAACGCAGCCCAAACTTTTCAACGGCTCATGAACTCTTTACTTAATGATTTGAGTTTTGCCTTTTGTTATCTTGATGACATTCTTATCGCTTCTAAAGACGAGAAAGAACATATTGCTCACTTACGCATTATTTTTGATCGTCTTCAACAAGCTGGAATGACAATCAATGTCGCTAAATGTCTTTTCGGTCAAAGCGAGATTTCTTTTCTTGGTTACTTAGTTTCTAACCAAGGAGTTAAACCTACATCCGAAAAAGTGAAATCAATTATTGATTATCCTAAACCTAAGACACTTCATGAATTACGCAGATTCTTAGGAATTATCAATTATTATCGTCGCTGTCTCAAGGATGCTGCAAATCATCAAGCTCTGTTAACAGAATATTTAAAGGACAGTCGCAAGAGGGATAGAAGAATTATTTCTTGGACTAAAGAAGCGGAATTAGCTTTCGAGTCATGTAAAGAAGAACTTTTACAAGTTACTACCCTTTCTCATCCTGCTCCTCATGCTCCTCTTATTTTAACTTGTGATGCTTCTGACTTTGCTGTTGGTGCATCACTTGAACAGTCTATTGACGACGATATCAAACCAATAGCATTTTTCTCAAAGAAACTAGACAAAGCTCAAAGAAATTATAGCACTTATGATAGAGAACTTCTTAGCATTTATTTGGCTATTAAACATTTCAGACATTTTGTTGAAGGAAGACAACTGATTATCAGTACTGATCATAAACCTTTGATTTTTGCTTTCCGTCAGAAATTGGATAAAGCGTCACCAAGACAGATCAGACAATTGGACTTTATTGCTCAATTCTCTACAAATATTACCTATATTTCTGGAAAAATGAATTCAGTTGCTGATGCTCTGTCAAGAATTGAATCTATTTCAATGCCTATTATAGTTTCTTTAGAAGAACTTGCTAATTATCAGAAAGAAGATGAAGAACTTCAAGTTTTACTTTCTTCAAATTCTTCACTTCTGTTGAAGAAACTTATTCTTTCAGGATCAACCATACCTATTTATTGTGATTGCTCTTCGGAATTAATTCGTCCATATGTTCCTAAACTCTTACGCAAGAGAATTTTTGATGTTGTTCATGGATTCGCTCACCCCAGCGGCAGATTGACATCTAAACAATTACTACTGAAATTTATTTGGCCTTCTTTGAAGAAAGATGTGAAGGAATGGACTCGAACTTGTCTTCCATGTCAACGTGCGAAGATTTCAAGACACACCAAGAATTCTCCAATTAAGATTGCAATTCCTGATCAACGCTTTCAGCATGTGCATTTAGACATTGTTGGACCACTTCCTATTTGTCAAAATTACCGTTATTGTCTTACTATGATTGATCGTTTTTCCAGATGGCCTGAAGCTGTTCCTATTTCTGAGATTTCTGCTGAAACTATTTCTACAACATTTTATTCACATTGGGTAGCACGTTTTGGTTCTCCTATCAGCATTACAACAGAGCAAGGTCCTCAGTTTGAAGCAGCTTTATTCAAAGCTTTAACAAACCTAATTGGCTGCCAAAGGATTAGAACTTCTGCTTATCATCCTGCTTCAAATGGAATTCTGGAAAGATGGCATAGAACTTTGAAAGCAGCGATTATGTGCCACGAAACAACCAACTGGGTAGAAGCGTTACCTTCAGTTCGTTTAGGATTACGTTCGTGTTTCAAAGAAGATTTAAAAGCTTCACCAGCAGAACTTCTTTATGGATCCACTCTTCGTATTCCTGGAGAATTTTTTATTGAAGAAGATTTTCCTGCAGATCCTGAAATCTTTCTTGAAAAACACAGAATTCATATGAGGAATATCAGATCATCTCCTACAAGTCATCATTGCAAAAGATCACCTTTTGTTCACAAGAATTTTTTTGATTGTACTCATGTTTGGATTCGAGAAGATGCTGTTAGGAAGTGTCTACAACCTCCTTATTCTGGCCCTTTTCCTATTGAGAAACGTATCTCTGATCATTTATTTGCAGTTAATGTTTCAGGAAGAGTTGTCAATATTTCGACAAAACGTCTCAAGCCAGCCTTCATTCCTAGAACTTCAGATTCTACTGAACTTTCTACCAGATCTTCAGCTCCTGTTCCTCCTACTTCAGCTCCTGTTCCTGCTACTTCAGCTCCTGTTTCTGCTACTTCAAATCCTTCTTCTTCTTCTACTGTTGGAAAAGCTTTACGTACCTACCCACCAAAGAAGAAGAAAGTCCATTTCGCAACGAATATCGTCACTTGGGGGGAGTACTGTAGCGTTCATCATCCACACCTTTCATTTACACTCTACACTTTTATTACACCTTACACTTTTCACTGCACTTTTACACTTTTTACATCTTTATACATTTGTAATAACTTCAATTCATTAATTAACATGTTGTTAAGAAAAATCAATATTTCCATAACAACACATTCATTCATTTATTTGTTATATATTAATTCTTTTTGTCTTTCGCTTTATACTTTCAAAAAATAAACATTACTTTCTTAAAAGATCTGGTAAATTTATTCATAAGTCGCTACAAGTGGGCTAAAATGTAAGAAGTGGTTTTACATGATAAAATAAGACGAAACTTCGCATTAAGGGCGCCTGACGCACGGCAATTTGCCGATATCTGGCGTGCGTAAGGTACATCGGTAGAGTCGCCGTCAAAATACACTGTGACGCATAAGTATACAAAAACTTACATCGTAACAGTTGATGTATATTTTGTAAAGTGTAAAATATTTATAATTAATAAACGAAGTCTCGAACGCAATTTTGTCATTCTTGATTTTCGTCTTATTTTATCATGTAGAATCACTCCTTACATTTTGGCCCACCTGTTGCCGAACACCCTGTATATATATTTTAGCGGGAAGGAGATTACTGCTAAGGCGTCTCGGATCGGTAAGTATGTGATAAGTATATTTTCTGTATCTTTTTAAATATATAAGAATACTTTATTACTTTTTGGTTACAGACAGTTATCACAGTATCAAAGGTAGACAAAGGAGACTAACTTCGGTGAGAAAGAACTTAGATTACTTAATATCTAGATAGGAATCATTTTTGACTAGTGCGCATGTGCGCGGTATAAAGTTACTAGAAAGGTGCCATATTACTTCCCCCTTAGCAACTTTGCCTAAGTTGCGAAGGTGACCTTTTTGGCTGGAGGATAGGTCTTCATAGGTTGCTGTGCTGTGGCGGGTATGTCTTCGATGCATGTAGCGTCTCCCGGGGGTATTATCTTTTGGTAGGCCGGCTTCAGTTTTTCCGTGGAAATGGTTACCCCCTCTCCTTTGATTTTGAGCTTAAAAACTCGATCGGATATCCTTTCGATGATCTCGTACGGGCCTTCGTAGGGGCAGTCAAGAGGCTTTCTGACGGCGTCCACTCGAATGAATACATGGGAACAGCTGAAGAGATCTTTATAACTGAATACCCTGGGCCTGATGTGGTGAGCTGGCGGTGTTGGCCGTATTTTACGCATAAATTTGCGTAACTTTTCGATGAATATCTGAGGATCTTCTGGTGGGTCTTCGTCTATGAAGAATTCTCCGGGTAGACGAATTGGAGTTCCATTAACCAATTCCGCTGCACTGATCTTCAAGTCCTCTTTGACGCTGGCTCGTAGTCCCAACGGGACCGTAGGAAGGATGTCTACCCACTCGGTGGATGCATGGCAGCGGATGGCGGATTTAAGCGAGCGGTGAAACCGTTCTACCATCCCATTGGAGGATGGATGGTAGGCTGTAGTCCTAGTCCTGTGTGCGCCTATGAGCTGAATGAGGGCCTGAAACAATCTAGATTCAAACTGAGAACCGCGGTCCATGGTTACGGTTGCTGAAGCGCCGAAACGAGAAATCCACGTTGCGTGGAATGCATCCACGATTGTATCTGCGCTGATGTCCTTGATCGGGATGGCCTCCGGCCATCTGGTAAATCTATTGCAGTTAGGCAGTACTGGTACTCGCGGGACGGCGGCAGAGGACCGACAATGTCGAGATGAACCTGGTGGAATCTGCTGTCCGGGACTCGAATGTGTTCTGGCAGGTTTTTGTGATGTCTCTGGTTCTTTGCACGTTAGCATGCTAAACAGGTCTTGACCCATTCTGCGGCGTCCTTATTTAGATCCGGCTAGACAAATCAACGTGCGATTAGATCTCGGGTAGCTCGGACTCCTGGATGCGATAAGCGGTGCACCGTGTTGATTATTCTGCGGCGTAGGATGCGAGGTTGTGACCGAACGGATAGTTAAATCACGACTTACCGGTCCCAGGCTGCACGACTTTTGCCCTATAAGTGGTCGTCAGATACTTTGACCTAGATAAGTATCAAGATAAGTATGTCGTCGAATTGATCCCTTTGTTACTTTGTCCGCTTGTGAGAGCCCGTTGCCCTTTCGTCGCTGCTAGGCTGGCGCGCCACACAAAGGATTCCAAGATGGCCGCCGTAACAGGAACAAACCTGTTGGATGACGCAACGCTTGCGTCGTTATGAATCGTAGGATTTCGACTAATTTAATCTTCTTCCTTTTTGTTTCAGGTTGCCGTGGGATTCCAGGACTTCGCCGTTGGATTGCCGTTGACTGTTAGTTACCCGGAAAGGATCGTCGTGGGAGATGATAATGTGGGTAAGTACACTGACACGTTTTTTCTTTGTCCGAAGAAATAAATATATTTCCTTTTTGTTTAGGACACCGCACTCAGGTACAAAATTTTGATTCCGCACAATTGTTTACAATAAATGTCTTCCGTCGCGTACATATATTTTTTCGCTTGAATACGGCTATCGCGTTCACAAGGTTTTTTATTAACGCCGCGTACAATATTCGCTGTCGCTTGCGTTCCCCGTTTTCTCGCGTATTATCGTGAAACACTCTCGCCACTTTATTTCGAATCAATCTCTCGATTGACTTACTGATCTACTGCTTTTGTGACAAGTTAACTTTCCGACCGACTGTAGGTTTAGTCTTCCGTCCGATTAACTGTGTCGAGTCGTCCTGGGGCTCGGGTTTTATAGCCCGGCTTAGCGCTGCCCCACCGTTGGCCAATCGCGGTTCGCTGTCCCGCCATCGGGTCTTCGGAGAATCATCGCGCGGCGCTGTAGACTCGACTCGCGACAAGTTCTTATTTTCTATTTTCTCTATCAAACTCGACTCATGAAGAGTTCCTATTTTAATTTTCTTTATTAAAAATAACCTTTTTGTATAAATATGATCTTACGGTATATTTCGGCTTTCATATATCCTAAATTAAAGATAAAATTAAAATAATCATAAAATGCTTTAAAAACTTAAATAAAATTTGCAAACATAAATAATTTGTCATTAATTCACAAAATCAAATAATCTCTGTTCGAACCGAAAATTGATGATAGAATATTTTAGTTAATAAACTCAAAATTATTACACTGTGTTGTGAGACGATCTTAACGTAAAAATCACTATATACAAACTAAAATACTGTCCGTTCGCTATCTCGCTTTTGGAAAACTTACTAGACACTAATTAAAGATCAAATATATTAACTCTTGTTATAAACTGAGCTTAAATGCAATGAAATGATATTTGATCTATATACAAACTGAAAAGTCGCATGTCGCTCATTAAAATAAAATATAACTTATTTTATGTTACGATAATTTATCCAAATCGAGGTTAGCCTCTCGCATTCATTTTGCACGTCTTTCGCGATTCTCGCGTTAACTAAATAATAATTTATTAAAACGAAATAAAATTTAATTTTCTCCTTTAATTTACATTTAGAATGACCGATGAAATGTAAATTGGCGAATCGGAAATACTTACATTAAAAGGTCATTTATTTCACCTGTTATCTCGCAGGGTTATTTCCGATCGTACTCAAAATAAAATCAAACTCATTTATTTTTCTGATTTACGTTAGTTTTTATCATTTAAACGTAAATTGAACGTTATTTATCGCGCCTCTATATTTTAATGTTTTACGTAAAATTTAACTTCGCGATTTTATTTTTTCGGCTAATTAAACTAAACTAACTTATATTTATACGATAAAAATTAATTTCGTTTGCCAGGAATGAAAAACTGAGGTTATATATTTGATTCGACAGCACTGGCTTCAAATTAGAGTTGTTAATATATATTTATTTTGACGTTTCGACCATGCGGGTTGTGGTCCTTTTCAAAAATACAATTAAAACTTTCTAAAACATATAAACACGATCAGACACTCTAATTAAAACAAAACGGGAACTGTAAATTAGAGACTTACAACGAGTTACAGCATTTCGTCTCACTCTATATGAATATCCCGAAAGAATTAGTCTTAAAAGGTATAGAAAAAAGATGGAGTGAAATATCGGAACATACGAAATTTAATCTTTAACAGTTCAGTCACGCGATTGATACGGTTTTGAGTTCTACTAGTTTTACGTTTAATGGGATAACATATGAACAAATTTATGGTAGTTCAATGGGCTCACCTCTCGGTCTTCGGGGAATCACCTTCCCCCATTCTCGTGAATATTGTAATGAAGGATCTTGAAACAAATTGTTTGTCGTTACTCGATTTCAAAACATCGTGTTTTTATAGATATATTGATGACATGTTCATCGTCCTCTCTAAAGACAAATTATTAGTAATGGTCAAGGAGTTTAATAGTTATCATCCGAGATTAAAGTTTACGCATGAGACTGAAACTAATAATTCACTCAATTTTTTAAATACAACTGTCTGTAAGGATGATAATAATCTTATAACCAATTGGTACAGAAAACCATCCTTCTCAGGAAGATATATTAATTTCTTCTCAAATCATCCGATGAAATATAAAATTAATACTATTATTAATCTGGTCGACCATGCAATACTTTTGTCTGATAAGCGGTTTCATGACTCAAATTTAAAAATTGTAAAGAACATATTGAAAAACAATTGTTTCCCAGATAAACTTATTAAAAAACATGTTAATGATAGGGTCCATAAATTGTTACACTCGATAAGCAATGTAGATCAAAAAATTTTAAATGGGGATTCGACGGATAATTCGAAGGAAAATTTCATTGTCATCCCATACTGCAATCGGTTTTCTAATGACATTTAGATTTCTAAAGAAAAAGAAACTTAATGTAATTTTTACCATCCTCAAAAAACTAAATTGCTTAATAAATACTGAAAAAGATAATCTGGATATTAATAAACAAACTGGCGTTGTCTACCGTATCACATGTAATGATTGCGATTCTAATTATATAGAGCAAACAAAAAGACATCTCGGCACAAGGATTAACGAACATCGACGCAATATCAAGAATTCAGCGAATAATTTTTCTGTTGTTAGCGAGCACAGAATTAATCTAGGTCATGAATTCAACTGGTCTAATCCTTTTGTCCTGCATAAAGAAAATAATAGAAGAAAAAGGGAAATCGCCGAGATGTATTATATTAAGAAATTAAATTCCACAATTAATTTACAAAAAGACACAGAAAGTTTTAGCACTACGTATGATTGTTTGTTTAGAAATTGATATAACCTTCGACATACTTATTTGGCAATGTTATTAATTTTAGTACAGTGTGTTCTGTCAAGGTATAACGACAAACGAAACTCGATATATATTTTTATTGTGGTGACATAAGTTAAATCTCTCCGAATCATAATTTGCTCTTACATCTTAAAGACGAAATGTTGTAACTCGTTGTAAGTCTCTAATTTGCAGTTCCCGTTTTGTTTTAATTAGAGTGTCTGATTGTGTTTATATGTTTTAGAAAGTTCTAATTGTATTTTTGAAAAGGACCACAACCCGCATGGTCGAAACGTCAAAATAAATATATATAGTATTAACAACTCTAATTTAAAGCCAGTGTTGTCAGATCAAATATATAACCTTAACTTATATTTACATTTTTATTTACATGTTTTCCAAGTCTGTCTGCTGTTCCTTGGTCGCTGCCTCCTTGGATGCTGTCTCGTTGGTTGCTGCCTCGTTGGTGACGGGAACTTCGCTCGGGCCGCGATCTGCTGTCGGTCGCAAGGTATGTATGGTCGAATCTCTTCGGTGGAAACGTCACAGAATATTGTATGTTCTGAGTCGTCGAGGCGTAATTTACAAAGTTGCAAATTCGTTGTTGATGATTTTACCAGTTCTTGCAGCTCTTCATCCTTTAGTTGCTCGAGTGCGATGTCCTCGGTGGAGATAATTGTAAGCATGTGTATCTCTTGGATTCGAGATAGTGCGTCTGCGACTGTGTTTTGCGTTCCAGGAAGGTGAACCAGGTGAGTAGTGAATTGTGAGATATAATCCAGTTGGCGCAGCTGTCTAGGAGATGTTCGGTCTGACTTCTGGTCGAAGGCATATATTAATGGCTTGTGATAAGTTGCTACCGTACATTCACGACCTTCTACGAAATGCCGGAAATATTTAAGGCCTTATAGACTGCTAGGAGCTCACGGTCGTAGGTGCTATACTTTCTTTGTATTTCGGTTAGTTTTTGTAAGAAAAAACTTAAGGGTACGTACACGTACCCTTGGAGTTGTTGCAGTGCGGCACCGATGGCTGTGTCTGAGGCGTCTGTTTGCAAGACCAGAGGTGCTCCTTCTTTTGGGTGTGCCAGGAGAGTAGCTTCTTCTAGTTGTCTTTTGCATTGTTCGAATGCTTCCCGCGTCTCTGGTGTCCAGACTATTGTTCGGTTGTCTCGCTTGGTTGCTCCGGTTGTGAGTTTGTATAGGGGTGCTTGAATTAATGCTGCTCCTTTAAGTAGGCGTCGGTAAAAGTTGATGAAACCAAGGAATCTGCGTAGTTCCTTGACGATATTCGGTATGGGATAGTCTCTAATTGCAACTATGCGCTCTTGGAGAGGGGCGATACCATCCTGACTAATGATATATCCCAGGTAACGGACCTTCTCGGTTCCGAAGGTACACCTTTCCACATTGATGGATAGGCCGTGTTGTTGTAGCCGTGACAGGATTTCACGCACGTGTGTTGCGTGTTGCTCTGGTGTTGTAGATGCGATCAAAATGTCGTCAATGTAGCAGAACGCATATTCCACCCCTCGGAGGGCCGTATCCATCAGGCGTTGAAACGTCTGTGCAGCGTTGCAGAGACCAAAGGTCATCTTGTTAAACTGGAACAAATCGAAAGGAGTGATTACGGCGGTCTTGGGTCTGTCCTCTGGAGCCACTGGAATTTGGTGGAATGCTTTGTTAAGGTCAAGCTTAGTAAAGATCTTGCATCCATGTAAACGGTGCGTAAAATCATGTAAATGAGGGACGGGATATCTGTCAGGTATCATGACTTTGTTTAATCGATGATAATCGCCACATGGTCTCCATGTTCTATTGGATTTCTTCACCATATGCAGCGGAGAGGCCCATGGGCTAGAGGATGGCTCGCAAATACTCTGCTGGATAAGGTTTTGGAATTCGATTCGGGCTGCCTTATAACGGGTTGGTGAAAGGCGCCTAGCTCGCTCTGCTACAGGGTGTCCGATTATATAATGTTGCACGCCGTGTGTTCCTTGGGCTTTTGATTGGATGTGTTACTTCGTCGAATTCCAGTAGAATTTTCCTGTAACAGTTATCGTAGCTGATTTTTGTTAAACTTGTTGCATGTTGTAATTGCACCTAACACGTGCAATTTTGTTTCTATATTGATTAGTCGGCGGTTGTGGAGATCGACAAGCAGTTTAAAATGTTTTATAAAGTCGGCACCCAATATCGGTTGTTGAACGTCAGCTACAATGAATCGCCAAACAAAATCTCTGCGTAGTGCAAGGTTGAGTTTTATTTTGAGCTCTCCGTAAGTGGGGATAATAGTGCCGTTGGCTGCGTAAATTGTGAACCTAGCATATGTAGGTTGTTTGCCTTTCATGCGTTTTGGTAGAACTGAAACGTCTGCACCGGTGTCCACTAGGAAATTCATCCTTGAGTATTGGTCCATGACTGTGAGGCAATTTGACGTCTCATTGATCTTTGTAGTCGCCCCTATGTACGGAGATTTTATTAGTTTTCCTACGGCTTAGCTCCTTGAGTCCACGTACAAGGGTTCTGGCACTTCCTTGCGCTGGCATTAAATCTATTATGATAGTAACAGAACTCAGGCTTATTTGAATGCGTAGGTGCAGGTGTCAATGCTCTAGGTTGGTTTTCTCTTCCTCTGCTACGGGAGCGACGGAATCGTTTGTTGCGCTCTAGTTGTTTCTGTATTTTTGAGACCTGTAATGTGAGTGCGTTAAGTGACTCTTCTAATATAGAACTGCGTTCTTGAGGTAGCCTGTGTGTTTGAACTTTTTGCAGGCACGATTTGGGTTGCTGCCACCATTGGTCTCATCACGTCTAGTGCCTTATCAGCCATCTTTGCTAATCGCTGGAGATCTTATGTGTCGGAGATTGCAAGTATTGCTCGAGCAGTTTCTAGT
The DNA here is from genome assembly GCF_048542155.1 of Nylanderia fulva. Taxonomy (NCBI): domain Eukaryota; kingdom Metazoa; phylum Arthropoda; class Insecta; order Hymenoptera; family Formicidae; genus Nylanderia; species Nylanderia fulva. The sequence continues at coordinate 39,434 of NW_028190386.1, read as the reverse complement.
AATTGCTCAAAAAACAGAGAGCGGATGACGGCGTCTCCACACTGGTCCCCTGCGAGGGCTCGTAAACGATGTAAATAAGCCGTCGGTTTCTCATTACGCATCTCGTGGCCACGGAGTAGGCGTCGGAGGCGTGCTTCATCTCCTTCATCATAGGCGAACATAACGCGCCGCTTGATGCATTTTTTAATATTTATTTGAGCGGGCGGATTTATAACGAAATTGGACACGCTACGTAGAGCTTCGCCGGACAATTATGAGGCAACATATCTGAACTTTGTGGTATCAGACGTTATATTGTAGTTAGCAAAAACAAGGTCTACCTATGGCGGGAAGATACCACTGAAACTCCGCCGTTGGGCTCGCGTCCTTGGGGTGTCTGGTTGCCACCGGGTTGATTTTGGGTTGTGCCAGCGCCCGGGGCGTCTGTTCTTCGTATAGGCGATCTGTCTACAGGCATCCTTTCTTACGCGGGATCACGTCGGGGGTCACCAATGTAGCGCTCGGGTATATATATATATATTATTTACATCGTTTACGAGCCCTCGCAGGGGACCAGTGTGGAGACGCCGTCATCCGCTCTCTGTTTTTTGAGCAATTACTAGAAGCTGCTCGAGCAATACTTGCAATCTCCGACACATAAGATCTCCAGCAATTAGCAAAAATGGCTGATAATATATATATATATATATATATATATATATATATATATTAGCGGGAAGGAGATTACTGCTGAGACGTCTCGGGTTGGTAAGTATGTGGTAAGTATATTTTCTATATCTTTTTAAATATATAAGAATACTTTATTACTTTTTGATCACAGACAGTTATCACAGTATCAAAGGTAAACAAAGGAGACTAACTTCGGTGAGAAAGAACTTAGATTACTTAATATCTAGATAGGAATCATTTTTGACTAGTGCGCATGTGCGCGGTATAAAGTTACTAGAGAGGTGCCATTCTACCCGGGGGTGCGTGGTACCATGACGGTTTCCCCAACGTCAAAAAAAAAAGGAAGAAAGCAATATGGCGTCTATGGCGACAATAAAGAAACATGTTGTATATGCACGAACTCGAGTATCAAATATATAAGTGAAACCCAGCATCCAAAAAAAGACATTGCAACGGCGATTTATTAACAATTTGTCACGTGGATTCTTCGAATTTTCGTGGAAGTAATCATATATGTATATATATATATATATATATTGTGACGTGACATTTTGTACTGTCCGTCACAAGGGCCGAAGGCCCGGCCGGGAAGGCGGGAAATTCGGGAACCTTTGCTCTCTCGCCAATCTTTGAGAGAGAGAGAGCACCCGAAAAACCATTTTTGCGTTTACTACCGCGTCGGAGGATGCGCTTCGCGCATCCGTTTCGCGAATTACCTTTTTGTATGATTTTTGTTTGAGCGATTTTTGGCGTTTTCGGCGAGCAATTTTGTCTAGGGTGCGTGTCTCAACCGAAGAAACCAATAGAGAGAAAGAGTGAGAGGACGGAAAGGACGAAGAGAACGATTGAGGACCGAGCAGGGCCCACCAAGTCCAGATCACGCCCGGTAAATATTATTTTCACATCAAATTTCTGGCTTGCTCCTCCCGTTAAGAACCTGGGTACCGCCGTAAAATGTTCCTTCTTCCGCAGAGATTCCGGCCAGAGACGGGGATGGCCACTCTCTCGCGAGAGGCGAGAGAGCCCCGGAAACGAAAGGCGCGGGAGATACCCTGCCTCGAACCCCGCAGATCCGGATACACCGAAATCCCACCATCGATCAAACAATCGATCTGGCGGATTTTTGGGAAGAATCGCAAAGAGGTGCACTAGTAAGAGTCTTCCCGACGGCCCATAAAGAGGAATAACGGGACCCGAAGCGGGAAACACAGAGGAACGGCGAGGGAAAATTTACATCAAGAAAATTCGCAGGGCCCCGCGGGGTACCCGGCGGCCCTGCCAGGATAAGGAGCGCCACGGGTGGAAAATGCCAAATTTAGTATCGGCGTGATCCCGGCAGGCCTCTTGCTCGTCACTGTCTGGCGGAGCGTCGACGAGAGCGAAGGTTCCTGCTTTGGATACCGAAGCCTCGAAGGACCCACCGATACCGGTGAGACGAACGGCCCTATTTACTTTGTAAAGCCGCTAACTTCTTTCTTTTTTTTTGTGAGTACCGTATACGGGAGAGAAGCGTGTCACGGCCGCGGCCGGTTAATAGATTCACCGGTAATTTCGTGATTTTGAGAGTTTGATTTAGAGTTTCGTTCCGCGTAGAGTTTATCCCGGCGCCCGGCCGACCGCGTGCTCTCTCCCGCGCGTATATTAAGAGAGGCTCTCTCTCCCACGGGTACGCCGACAGTCGCCGCGATTTTTGTCACGTTAATGTAAAAATTAAGGTATCGTCTTGTAATTACTGTACCGTTCTCGTCTGTTAGAGTTTCTAGATCGGAGAATAGAAAATTATTGAGTCACGCATCCGAAATAGCGTATTCTCTCTCGCGCATATCCTTATCCGTGCCGTCTTCGGATCCTTTGTGAAATATTGCGAGGAACGACCGGCGTGAGCGATCTCAAAGGAAGTCGCGCGGGACCTACTCGAGTTTACGGAAATTTTGTATTGCCTAAAACCATCGGAATTAATTACGCCGCACGGACCTTATTAAGTCTCGTGCGTTAATAATTATTCGACACGTAGGCGTGCGAATTTACTTCCGGGTCCCGCGTGTCGTCCGATATCATCGCGTCGGGTCGTCTCAAAGGCGTGGAACAATAACAACGCGCCGCGTCTCGGCCGTACATACGCCGTATTGTATTTTTCGAATCACATTTCGGCCTCGTTTATCTGTATTTCGACGTTATTAAAGCGGAGATCTCTCCGTAACTAGCGAACGAATATTACTTTTCTTTCTTGACCTAACATTGTACTCAAGATCTCATACAATTATTTTTCTGTCTATCTTCGTTCAGCATTGTCTAAATATATTTAATGTTTGTTATATTTGAGCGGTTTCAAATAGCCTCTCTCGAATTCCGTCCTCTCTCCCGTCCGAACTCCCCCCCTCTACCCTCTGACGATCTGAGCGAGTCGATTATCGCCGTCGCGGAAATTTTCGGGAGGCTTTACTAATTATAAAGGTTGTTTGTCGAGTTGTAAATTTTAAGAGTGGCGCGAATCTCGCGCCTGGCGCCCAATCAAACAATTTTTTTGCGTTTACGCGAATTTCCCGCTTTCCGCGCCGAAGGTGTGCCGTCGGCCACTTACATCGGCCCTATTTCCAGGATCCTTTTCGATCCGACGGACAATATAAAATCAACGGTTACAATATATATATATATAGATGTATGTATTGTAACCGACCGTGCGAAATTCGCAGCGAATTTGTAATCGTACGTAAGGAGGGATTCCCTTCTGTTGAATGTCGGCTTCCCTTCGGCCCGATCTCTCTGTCCGATCCAAAAAAAAATTCTCTACTAAGTTGGGCGCCAGGTGCGGCAGTCGCACCGTTTCTCAATAAAGTTAATTACGGAACGCTAATATTTCATTTTCTCGGGCGTATCGTCAAAGTGCTCTCGCGAATGTCGTTCACGGGAGAGAGAGAGATTGCGACGGTAACTTTCCCGCTCGGCTAGCCCTCGTACGAGTAAGGATTCGGGTGCGTGGCGGCGAGAAATCACTAGAGGTATTAAAGTTTAATAAAACATATATTTGAACCTCCTCAGAGCGAGGAAGTAAGACACAAGAGATAGATAAATTATAAAGAATAGCGGCGTGATCGGACGCACGGTTAAAATTTTCGGGTGAGGTAATACGACCGGTGGTTCGCCGTGCCGAGTGGCGAGTGAGATTTATCTAATTCGCGGTAACGAGGTAGTTTCTCGAACAACAGAAAAAAAGGTAATTAAATCGGCGATGCGCCACCGGGTATATTACTTCACACCACGGGCGCGTGATCCGCGCGGTATGCGCGACAACAAAGGGGTCGGCGTAAGGGCGCGCCGCGTGCGTCGTACACAAGTTCCATACAAAGAATTATAAGTAACAAGGCCTTTCTCTTAATAATAATAATATTACATTAATGAGCCCGAAAGCGTTTATGAGCTCCCCGATAATTCGCCTTGGATAATTTTCGGCAACGCATAAATCCGAAAATTTTTGCGCGACAATGTTACGCGCGAAGACTGTCAACGCGGGAGAGAGAATACGCGGAAACGCGAGAGAGTGGATGGGTCGTAGTTTTCTCCTAATAGGATCTTCTTTTCTTTAATTACGCGACTCGACAACAAAGACTACTTTCTCGAATTCTTTTATTACTGACCGGCAACTAAATCCGGTAGAATTCTCTACGATAATTAATTAGGGACCCATCCACTCTGCTACCTTAATTCGGCGGCGGCAGGATGACCACGTCGTCTCACCAGTCCTCAAAGCAATCCCTGCGTCCTCTCCTCTCTCGCTCTCTTTGGGTTTTGCTCTCGCTTTCCAGGACCTCTGCTCTCTTCGGGCGCTCGCCAGACAGTGCCGAACCGGGGACCCTCAGGAGACACACCGGTGACCCAATTACCTATATAGGCCACTCGTGGCGCTATCAGGTCGGGCCGCGCGCGCGGCCTCGGTGATCCTTGCGGCCGCGCGTTTAATTATCCTTATCCGCGGGTTGCCCTTTGTAGGCGGTCGTCGCGGCAGCGCACGGCAGGGCCGCTCTTGGCTCTCCTTCGGGATTCCGGATGTCCCGGGGGCGGCAGCTCTCCTGCCGGCGCTCCGTATGCGGGGACTCGGGTGCATGTTGCACCCGAGTGGCCATCTCCTGCTCGCTCCTGGAAGGTACAAATTTTTAGGCGGCGGTACCTACTCCGTTGTCGGATATTCGGTGAAGGTATTTTGAATTTTTGGGCTTACCGGGCGTGTCCCTGATGAAGGAGGGTCCCCGTCGTCCTGCTTTCTAGGCCTTCCTATTTCTCCTCCGGGGCCTCTCTCTCGGCTGAAATTCGTCGCACATCCTGCTTGCCGCCGAAATAATCTTAAATCTAAAAAAAAATAGCGAAACGCCTAGCAGCGGGATCGCGTCCGATCCCGCGCTTCTCGCACGCACGCTCTCTCTCTCTCTCTCTTCCGCTCTCTCGGGAGAGCAGAGGTCCCGTGCCCTCCCCCGATCGGGCCATTCGGCCCTTGTGACGGACAATCTCAATTTGTCACGTCACAGTATATATATGTATTTAAATTATTTTTCAGAAAATGAAATGGCACGTAAAACTAATAAAAAAGAAAACAGAAAGAAAATAAACAGAATATATTCTAGTGATTCTGAAGATTCTGATAGCACCCTTCCAAAACATCCGGAAATGGCAGGTACGTAATAAAATCAGCAATCAGTTCAAATTTATTCAACTATTATGTTTGTATATATTATATAATTTTGATATTAAAAGTAAAAAACTTAAACCTTGAAATACCAAAAAAAAATGGACAAATGTTTTAAGATGTTGATATTATAATAAATTGATACATATATTAAATACATATACACGCGTGTATTGTTTAAATTTATTAATATCTTAAAACATTTTTCCATTTTTTTAATTTTTTAAGTTTATTAGTTTTGATTTTCACATTTATAAATTTTTTTATATCAAAAGATGTATGTAAAATTAATGTAAGTACAGGCCAACTCAAGAGCATAAATTATTAAGGTGTTAATGAACATTATAAATTTTTATTACTTCCCAATTTATCATATAAAAACATATTAATACAATTAAATCAAACGTTTCGACTGTACGCAGTCTTCATCAGTGGAGTCATATAATATTAGTCAATTATAAAATTTGAAAAAAACATTTCGACAATGCTAACGATTGCAATTCATACTGTTGATTATAATTATATATAAAATAACACTTGATTGATGCGAACGATTTGATTGCAACTTTGATGATGTGTAGCATGCATGATTTTGAGGTTGAATACATCATTATATTGATCGTGGATCATTTCAAGATGCGGATTAATGCGTTTTATTTCCAATGATGACTTTAAATGTGGAAAAACTCTGGCACTCCATCGTTTGAAAGCGTGGAATTGTCTTAGTTTCCCTTAATTATTATACGTTTCTATATGAAATGACACAATTTTTTAATAACTACTATTAGAAAATTTTTTTTTTTTTTAATAATACAATAAAAATTGCTTACTATTAAATCTGCCAAATTGATGACTTTATAAATATTCACGCCACTGCTCAGTTACATATCACTTTACACGCCATTATAAAGAACGGTTATACATTTGGTACTTATATCGCAAGTTGTTTACAAAGACATTATTCTCTACATGACATTTTTCCTTTTGTTTATTTATTATCAATGTTAGCTAATTTTTCAAGAACATCCACATAAGACTCGCTGAGTAACTCTGTATCTTTTTTTAAATTTATACCGTTTTCTTGTTCTATTATATGTAGCATTTCAGAAATCAATCTTTTTTGGTAATTTATTTCATGATCTAAAATTTTAACTTTATTCCAATCGAATGTATGCTGCTCCCTAATTCTATGTTCAGAGATAAGAGTGTCTTTTTGAATCCAATTTGATGTTATTCATATGTTCTTTTATCCTTGTCTGTAATTGTCTTTTTGTCTGACCCACGTATGTTGCATTGCAATCTTTACAACTAATCTTGTAAACCACATTGGAATTATGTGAGACTTGATTCTTATCTTTATGAGTTTTTATGATTTTATTGAGTTTGTTTAAACATCAATATCCTATCATTGTATTAGATTTATTTATTGAAGAGACAAACATTTCTGAAATCTTATTGATATAGGGAATAACTATAATTCTTTTTTTTGTTTCTTCTTTTTTTTCGAGTTATTAATTTGTGTTGGTTTATGTTTATATTTGTCCAACATAATTCCATTGGAGATGAGATGCTTAATTCGGTGATTAATGTTGCTGAATATCATATCAAGAGGATAATTGTTACTTGAGAGTATATTGACCACTAATTCAAGATTCTGGCTATAAAATTGTGGGTGTGATAGAAGCAAACACCTGTCTGTTAAATTGTATATTATTCCGACCTTTTGGCATTGAGGATGATTGGAAAAATAGGATAAAACTCTGCCTGAAAACGTTTCTTTCTAATACCAGTCAATATAAATTTTTTTATATATATAAAGAACTAAGAAGTCACCAGTCAATAATTAAAAATGGTAATAATCTCGTCAACCATATCTGGCTATAAATACTATTTATTAAACTTTACGACGTTTCGGCCATGGGTTTCGGCCCTTATCAAGTGCTACTTAATACCGCATTATTGTAATAACACTACTTGTTTGATCTTAGGTCATGACGTGATGTACTGTCATGACCTAAGATCAAACAAGTAGTGTTATTACAATAATGCGGTATTAAGTAGCACTTGATAAGGGCCGAAACCCATGGCCAAAACGTCGTAAAGTTTAATAAATAGTATTTATAGCCAGATATGGTTGACGAGATTATTACCATTTATAAATTTTTTTATTCAAAATTTTAATTGAGAGGTCTAAAAAACTCAAGCAACGGTTCTTCTCTCGTTCCACAGTAATTTGCAGTCTTTCGTGATATCCATTAAATGCATTAACAATTCTTGTAACTTCTCTCGATGGAGCAGTCAATATTATATCGTCAACATATCGATAATAAAAAGAGAAATTTATGTCAATGTAATTAAAAATGGAGTTCTCTAGATCTTGCATGACTAAGTCAGCTATTAGAGGTGATAATGGAGACCCCATGGGAGTTCCATATGTTTGTTTGTAAATTGTATTGTTAAAAGTAAAATATGTGGAAGTTAAGATAAACTTAATAGCGTCAATGAATTTTGTGATATTTTTGTAAATTTGTTAATATAAATCCATCTTTTATTGATGCTATCTATTGCCAGATCTAGAGGTACATTAGTGAAGAAAGAGACTACATCCAATGAAATCATTACCTCATCATTACTGATCATTTTCCCGATAGGATACTGCACATTTAAAAACTATTGTTAATATGGCTCTTTGCCCGTGGGAGACTGGAATGTAGAATTTTATGTATAAAAGATGCTAATAAATGTAATGATGTGTTGATTGAGGAAACTATGATTCTGAAAGGGGTGTTTTCTTTATGGACTTTCGGCAGTCCATAGGCTTTTGGTAGAAGAGAATCGCTCGAGGATAATTTGTAATATTCTTTTTTGTCTATATAGCCTTTATTCATCCACATTTTTAATCTATTATTTAGTTCTTTTTCGATTTTTGAGACTGGGTTTTTATTGATAACCGAATATATGTCTTTGTCCTTTAAGAGGTTCTCAACTTTATTCACATAATCCGTTTTATTCATGGCTACCGTGACATTCCCTTTATCAGCCCGCGTGAAAATTATGTTTGGATTGCTCTGGCAAAATTTAACAGTTTCTAGTAGTGATATAAGGTGGGTTCTAACTCAGGGCCTCTAAGCGAAGTGCGGGGCGAGGGGACATCTTGAGGGTGGGGGGATGACGTCACGCTGGGCAGAGGTTTATGACGTCACGCTGGGCAGGGGTTTATGACTGCCCGAATTTAAAAAAGGGGCACTCCAAAATTCATAAAACCCTTTTTTTGGGGGCATTTTATTGTTGACATACGGAAGAGAATTGAGATTTTAGGGCCAACGTTGCGACGAACTGTCAAAATGTTATTTATAGGCGGTACGAGTGTAAAAGCGCTGACGTTCGGCAGCTTTGTATCCTCGCGGAAAATCTTCTATAAACGGAAGAGAAACATCTTTCGTTTTTTTTTTTTTTTTACAACACATCGGCGCCAACGTTCGGCTGCCTTACTCCTCCACACATAAAACGGCATAGAAAACTATTTTTTGGGATACACCAAAAGCTAAAAAAGGATACAGAATTAGGTGAAATATATATAAGGAAGATGAGAGCGCGTCAAGCCATGGTACGATTTTGAGAATGCATAGATGCAGTGGTGCAAAAGTTTAGTGATTACTTTCTTGCGTCAGTGGCATAATAGTGATTAAAAAGAAAAGAACATGGAAAACGCGGAGTATATTGAGCGCAATTTATTGGAGCGGTCCCGCCAAATCGCCACCTTGGGCGAATTTTTAGAATGGTTGCAACAGTGCGACGAATTTATCGCACAGCTTGAAGAATGCAATCGTGTCAAGCGTCCGCGACTCTCAATCGGATATAGACAATCTGTAGTGGCTACAATAGTGCGACTCGAGGGTGTAAAGGTACGCTTGCAGAGACAATATATGTGCATTGGTGGTGAATACAGTGGCGGTGGCAATATTGACGGCAACAATAACGTGCAAAGACTCGTTTGGCGCGAAATTGATACGGCGTTCGAGAGTCGTATACTGACCGGTGCGGTAATTAATACAGACTACATCGAACCGCGACAATTTTTAGAAAATGCTAAAGACATTGTAATTGAGAACGTGCAAAATATGTTGCAGAGACACATCAGTGTGAAGGTGAACACTATATTTAATGGTGAGTTCGTATCTGGTGATAACCGTGCCAATAAAAGCGTCAATACGAGAAACTTTGAACTCTTTCGCACGTCTGATTTACGCGAGTGGTACGAGCGCCGCGTTATCGAGCCCACGCTAGCATTACTAAAAGAGTTTCAGGAACGCGATAGCGGTTGGGCATTGTCGCAAATAATAGATTTAACTGTAAATATAAATAAGTACAATCCAATGTGCGCGGGATGTCGTATCAAATTACCGCGAGAAATTGTGACAAAGAGAGCGGTGGTTAATGTGCAATCAGCGGACAATGCGTGTTTCGCATGGTCAGTGGTGGCCGCTCTTTACCCTGCTGAAAGAAACACGGGTCGAGAATCCTCCTATCCACATTACACAACAGTGCTGAATCTCCGGAACATTGAGTTTCCAGTGACTATAAATCAAATTAAAAAGTTTGAACTTGCAAACAACATCTCCGTGAATGTGTACAGCATCGAGAACAACATTGTCCCGCTACGTCTTTCAGAGAAAAAAAAAAGACAGACACGTCAATTTGTTGTACGTGCAAGACGAAAACAGCGTTGGACATTTCGCTTGGATAAAGTATTTATCTCGACTTGTCAGTGCGCAACTGAGTAAAAAGAAATGTAGAAGATATATCTGTGATCGGTACGTATATATTTATTAAACTAAAATTTAAAAAATAATTTTAATTAAAATTATAATTTTTTATTTTACAGATGTTTACACTATTTCAATTCGGAAGATAAGTTGCAGACGCATACTGTAGACTGTGGAAAATTAAATGACTACGCTATCTGATTACCGATCGATAAGGACAAGTGGCTCAGCTTCAACAACTACAACAGAAAGGAGCGGCTTCCGTTCGTGGTGTACGCCGATTTGGAATGCGTTTTGAAAAAGATGGAAGAAGAAAAAACATATCAACACCATCAAGTATTTAGCCTAGCTTACTATGTACATTGCTCGTACGACAATTCATTATCTATATATAATTCCCGCCGTAGTGTCGATTGCGTGGCGTGGTTTGCCGAAGAACTAAAAAATTTAGCAATACGTGTAAAAAATATTTTAAGTACAAACGTCCCCATGGTAAATTTAACATCTGACGAGTGGGCAAAACTTCGCAACGCAACGCATTGTCATATATGCGAAAAACCGTTTGAGCAAGACGATGCACGCGTTCGCGATTATTGCCATCTCACCGGATGGTACAGAGGTCCCGCACACTCAAATTGCAATTTAAATTATAAAGAATCTTTTTGTATTCCGATAGTTTTTCATAATCTGTCCGGTTACGACGCGCATTTCATTATCGAGGACATAGCCACAGCGTTCGAAGGGGGAATCGAATTACTTCCGATAACGAAAGAAAAATACATTTCATTCTCAAAAACTGTTAAATTGACGCAAGACAACAATTCAAAAAATCATATTAAATTACGTTTCATAGACTCATATAAATTTCTCAGTGCTAGTCTTTACAAATTGGCATCTTTTCTGAATAAAGACAAATTCAAAATTTTACAATCACAGTTTCAAAATTTACCTAGTGAAAAATTCGATCTTTTGACACGGAAAGGCGTCTTTCCATATGAATATATAGACTGTATCGACAAACTGCAAGATGCATGTTTACCACCGCGCGAATCATTTTACAGTTCTTTAACCGGTGAAAAAGTATCCGAGAGTGATTATGCGCACGCCGAGAACGTATGGAACCGATTCTCCCTTCGAACGCTAGGCGAATATAGTGATTTATATTTAAAAATTGATGTCTTGTTATTGGCAGACATATTTGAAAATTTTCACGACAGTTGCATAAAGAGTTATGTGCTTGACCCTACGTATTACTATACTCTTCCGGGATATACATGTTAAAATATACAAATATAAAATTTGAATTATTAATAGACATTGACATGGTTATGTTTATCGAACGGGGTATACGCGGCGGTCTTAGTCAATGTTCAGGTCGATACGCACATGCTAATAACAAGTACATGCAATCGTACGATCCATCGAAACCGTCATCCTACCTCATGTACTTAGATGTAAATAATTTGTACGGATGGGCAATGTGTCAATCATTGCCGTATGCCGATTTTCGATGGGTCGACGATGTATCGAATTTCGACATCTCATCTATCGCATTCAATTCACCTACAGGTTATATCCTCGAAGTAAATTTAGAGTATCCGCAACATCTTCATGATGCACACATTGATTTACCGTTTTGTCCGACACGCGACAAGCCGCCCGGCAAAAGCTCCTCGCAACGCTTTACGATAAGAAGCGTTACGTGATACACTACCGCAATTTGCAGCAGTGCACGCGTCACGGGCTTTGCTTTAGAAAAATATACCGCATACTACAATTTACTCAATCAGCATGGCTTAAAAATTATATCGAACTTAATACAGAGTTTAGAACACAAGCGAAAAATAATTTTGAAAAAAATTTATATAAATTAATGAATAATGCGGTATTTGGCAAAACGATGAAAAATGTGCGTAATCATGTGGATGTAAAATTATTAACAAAGTGGGACGGACGATACGGCGCAGAGGCAATGATCGCGAAACCAACCAGTACAAGCATATTTTCGGAAAAGTTGGTTGCCATAGAATTACGAAAACTTGAGGTAAAACTATATAAACCAATAAAAATAAAATCTCGACGGCAATCGGAGCCTATGCGGATGACATGCACAAAATTAATAAATTAAAATGAGATCTCAAGTCAAACTCATTTATTAAATTTTAAACGTTTCGACCCACTTCGGGTCTTCTTCAGTAGCTGCAAAATACAAAGAAACAAAAATAGAAGATAATCGGTACAATCAGAAAATTATAAAACTCGTATACATACAATCCGCAAATAAATTAAATATCATTCTCCTCCCTATTCAAACCGTCCGGCCGTCGGAGTGTCTCCCTAACGGTGACCATCGTCAGGAAGGAAGCGGAGCAGTGACTCCCTTACCAACACTAATCAACATGGTATAAATTAAACGTAGAACAATTCACAAGAATTAAAAATTAAGAACCGGGAAGAACACTCACCCCGACAGCAAAAACAGAGAGAAGACGATGCTACACGTGACACATCACTCTAACGACTGTGCGGTATTCTACCTCGACACAGTCGATACATATATACGCAAAAAACAAATATAAAAATAAAATATGAAAATAAAAATAAAAATAAAAACAACTAAACTAATCGGCACTTATATCAAAAGTCTAACAAAAAAAACCCGGCTATGTAAAATCACAAAGCTAGATTTTGGTAAATTTTTCTATTAACAGATCAAGATTCTCGTTTAATTTATCAGTGTCGCTATGTAAATTTAAACTATTCCTCTGACGTTTTATGTGGATCATTTCGGATATCAAACGTTTACCTAAAAAAGGCTCCTCGTCTAAGACTTTTACATCCTCCCAATTAAATTCATGGTTCAATAATCTATGTTCCGATATGACTGATAATTGTGACGCGTTTCTTTTTATGTTGTTGCGATGTTCTTTCATCCTAGTTTTCAACAATCTACCCGTCTGCCCTACGTACGACGCATCACAATCCATACAATCAATTTTATAAACTACATTATTATGGAGTTCTCTTGGTAACTTATCCTTGTGTACTTTAATGAATTTACGGAGACTGTTAATTGCTGTATATGATGGAATGACATCCAAATCACGTGTAATGTCCTCGATTCTCTTCGATACATTATTAATATACGGAATATTAAAGTACGAAACTTTTTTCTGCGTTAGAATCTTGTCATTGCATACATTTGCTCTATTGTTATGCAACTTATTATTATAGCGGAAGAACAACTTTTTTAACCGCGCTTGTAATGTGTGAAATATCAAATTGAGAGGATAATTATTAGACAAAAGAACTCCAATCATAGACTCAAAGTTAACTTTATGGAATTTCGGATGAGATAGCCAAAAAACTCTATCTATGAGGCTGATAATGGTGCCTTTTTTATGACAGAGAGGATGCTGCGATTCAAAATTTAAATATCTACCTGAATACGTCGGCTTATGAAACAAATCAAACTCAATGCTCCCATTATTTATAATAATGGTGACATCTAAAAAATTCAATCGGTTGTCAACCCCCTCCTCCATGGTAAACTGCAATCTAGGATGGAAAGAATTGAAAGTGTTTAAAACTATTTTAAGCATGGAGGGTGGGGCCGCCAACGCGATATCGTCAACATATCTAAAATAAAATGGAAATGGCAATGGAATCGCAGCAATCGCTCTACTCTCCAAATCTTGCAACGTGATATCCGCAATAATCGGTGAGAGGGGGGAACCCATAGGCGTGCCAAAAGTCTGTTGATAACATACATTATTAAACATAAAATAAGTCGAGTTCATAATAAAAGTTCATCATAAAAAAAGTTTCGTACTTTAATATTCCGTATATTAATAATGTATCGAAGAGAATCGAGGACATTACACGTGATTTGGATGTCATTCCATCATATACAGCAATTAACAGTCTCCGTAAATTCATTAAAGTACACAAGGATAAGTTACCAAGAGAACTCCATAATAATGTAGTTTATAAAATTGATTGTATGGATTGTGATGCGTCGTACGTAGGGCAGACGGGTAGATTGTTGAAAACTAGGATGAAAGAACATCGCAACAACATAAAAAGAAACGCGTCACAATTATCAGTCATATCGGAACATAGATTATTGAACCATGAATTTAATTGGGAGGATGTAAAAGTCTTAGACGAGGAGCCTTTTTTAGGTAAACGTTTGATATCCGAAATGATCCACATAAAACGTCAGAGGAATAGTTTAAATTTACATAGCGACACTGATAAATTAAACGAGAATCTTGATCTGTTAATAGAAAAATTTACCAAAATCTAGCTTTGTGATTTTACATAGCCGGGTTTTTTTGTTAGACTTTTGATATGAGTGCCGATTAGTTTAGTTGTTTTTATTTTTATTTTTATTTTCATATTTTATTTTTATATTTGTTTTTTGCGTATATATGTATCGACTGTGTCGAGGTAGAATACCGCACAGTCGTTAGAGTGATGTGTCACGTGTAGCATCGTCTTCTCTCTGTTTTTGCTGTCGGGGTGAGTGTTTTTCCCGGTTCTTAATTTTTAATTCTTGTGAATTGTTCTACGTTTAATTTATACCATGTTGATTAGTGTTGGTAAGGGAGTCACTGCTCCGCTTCCTTCCTGACGATGGTCACCGTTAGGGAGACACTCCGACGGCCGGACGGTTTGAATAGGGAGGAGAATGATATTTAATTTATTTGCGGATTGTATGTATACGAGTTTTATAATTTTCTGATTGTACCGATTATCTTCTATTTTTGTTTCTTTGTATTTTGCAGCTACTGAAGAAGACCCGAAGTGGGTCGAAACGTTTAGAATTTAATAAATGAGTTTGACTTGAGATCTCATTTTAATTTATTAATTTTGTGCATGTCATCCGCATAGGCTCCGATTGCCGTCGAGATTTTATTTTTATTGTAACACAATAATTTGAGCCGAGATTAATAGTTTTTTTATATATAAACCAATCTATGTCGGCATGTGCATACTCGACATATCGAAAGTATGTCTTTATGAATTTCATCATGAATACATGTCACCGCTCTATCGTGACAAATGCCGGGTAATGTACACCGACACAGACAGTTTAATATACCACATTGAATGTGAAAACATCTATGAAAATTTGAAGCGTGATATCGCTCGATTCGATACAAGCGATTACGCTGTGGACAATGCGTACGGTATACCGCTTGAGAATAAAAAAGTGCCAGGTCTGATGAAAGATGAAAACAACGGCGCGATAATGACCAAATTCGTCGGCCTTAGAGCAAAAATGTATGCTTTGCGGGTCGATGGTAAAAAAGACACTAAAAAAGCAAAGGGTGTCAAAAGTAACATCGTAGCGCGTAGTATATCATTCGACGATTATACACGCTGCCTTAATGACGAGATTGAAATGATACGACAACAATCTTGCATAAGATCAAAATTGCATAAAGTGTATACCATCCGCGAGACGAAAATTGCTCTAACAATAAGTCCCTACGATGACAAGCGGTATGTCGTACCTGATTCGACCGACACTTTACCATGGGGACATTACCGAATACCGTTGTAAAAAAACTATATTTAATATATGTATTTTACATTTTTTATAAATATTGTAAGGAAAGGATGTATTAAAAATAAAAATTTAGTATATTTCAAATTCTTTATATATTTATTTTTGTATGTTGTACACATTGTATATTTTTTCTTTTTTATTTTGATTAATTAATAAATACAATCTGTATGAATTAAATCATATTATCCTTATGTATCCAAGAATTATGTGAATTGTCAAATCCCAACCATTTCACGTAAACCTCGTCACCTCTCCTGCGCAATACTTTTTCCACGAGATACACGTTCGGATAATTTGCACGATGCAGCTCGTGCTCGTAAAACGCTCCAGCGATAGATTTCTTGCGATAATCCTCGAGTAGATAGCTCACGGGATAAGTACGCTGGACTTTTACAATTTTAAACATCTCTGTTGTTCAATTTGGCGTGTATCCTTTCTCGAAAAGTTGTTTGTACTTGCTAATGAGTACCTGGTCACCTACTTTGAACTTTGCCGGACCCACGATTTTTACATGATTGTACACGGTAGCCAAAAGTCTTTCAGCGATCGCGGGGGTAACATCGGCAGGTCGCATACCAATCGTTCAACGCTTGCGTGCGTTGTAATCCGATACAAGGCGCGGCAGCATGTCGATCCACTTGTAAGTGCCATTCAGCGTAAATATCTTCCACATATCGTTCTTTAACGTGCGATTAAATCGCTCGACGACCGACGCCTTCAATACCGAATATGTAGAATAGTGATTAATGTCACGTTTTCTTATAAGCCGTTGCACATCGGCGTTGTAAAATTCCTTTCCGTTATCGATTTGCATGTTTTTCGGGCATCTCTTGCTATCTCGAATTATCTCGGCGATTGCGTCAGCTGTCTCGCTTCCTCCTTTATTCTTGAGTGGTACAGCCCACGCATACTTGCTCAACACATCGATGACGGTGAGTATGTAGTGGTAACCTCTGTTGAAACGGGAGTACGGATGCATCTCGACAATGTCGGCTTGCCACAGATCATTGTATCCCCGCACTATGACATGTCTTCGAGGGAAATTTTTTCTTGCTGGAGCATGCAACTCGTTTACCAACTGCCGTCTCTCCAAACTATATTGCTTGTTGTTCTTTTCACTATTCATTTTGGTTTTTTCGCGTTCTTGCCACGTTCTTTCGGGTTAAATTCTCGTTCTTTCAGGTTAGATTCTCGTTCTTTCGGGTTAGGTTCTCGTTCTTTCGTGTTCTTGCCTCGTTTTTTCAGATTAGATTCTTTCTTTCGGGTTAGGTTCTCGTTTTTTCGCGTTCTTGCCTCATTTTTTCAGATTAGATTCTCGTTCTTTTGGGTTAGCTAGCCGTTCACTCACGTCCTTGACAGTTTCGAAAATCGTTCCTGACTCGATCGCAGCCTCGTCCCACGTCGTTTCTAACCCGTTCGAAGCCTGCACTGGCCCGTTCGCAGCCTTTAAGTACTTGTTCGTAGCCTCGTTCGCAATCCTTAGTGAGTTGTGTGTAGCCTCGTTCGCAGCAGCCGATACGCCGTTCACTGCTAGACTTTTGACTGCCGTTTTCAGCGGTCGTATAACTACCGTCGCTGCTCATTGTAGATTAGTAGTACGCTGATAATCCTTCGTAGCTGTTCAACAACTGTTTACAACTATTCCTTCTAGCCGTTTGTGTGATAGACGTTTCTGAGCCAACCGTTTATTAGATGTTTGTTTCCGTTTATTAGAGGTAGTGTTTGGCGCATGCAGAAGCTCTTTTATCACAGTCTCCAACGCTCGTACATCCTTCTCTAACGCAGCCAGCTTCTCATCTGACTCTTTCTGTTGGGTCATCAATCTTTTAATACAGGATTCCACAGTTTGTTGGCGGCATCAGTGTTAGCCTCAGGTTGCGCTACACGGCGAATCTTGCGCGATCTTGCGTCATAGTCCGTAATGACGTGACATAGAGCGTTTTCATGCACGTAACTTTTCACCAATCTATTCCAAGGATCGCTTGTGCCGGTTCCATCATTTCTTGGTTCGAATAATCTAAATTTATTGATAGGCATTTTGATGCGAGTGACGCAGATGGACTGATTAGTTTGTCGAGACTCTGTTTAATTTATAATAATGCCCGCTTCCCGAAGTTCCTCGATGATCGACAGGATCTCGTTGTCGTGCGCGTTGTTGCCAGCTTGGCGCGAAGCGTCGAGCAATCGTAGGCGATTCACTAGCTCGTTGGGGTCATCCCAGTGCATGTAATCAACCTTATTGTCAATTAGCGTCATAGCGCGAGGCATTCCTCTGCCAAATTTTGGGTAGTTTGATTCAATCCGTGTCAACGGTGCGATTATATATTTGTACTTGTCCCCCTTGCTACTCTTTACACGATCTTGCGCATCAAAATTGCGTTTATGCGCGTTTGTCGCCAATAATATGTGCTTGTATTTTCGCAAATCGTCCTTCTGGTAAACAGGCCTTCTCTTGAAGATCAACTCGTACAATCCTGGCGTTCTAATGTACCGCGTGTCGCCTATGATTATATTGTCATCTTTGTTAATCGCGAATTGCTTGTTTCCGATGCGCATTTCATTCTCGCCGAAATAGACTCCGTATACATTATCAATCTCTTTCTTTTCATCAGCACCGAGGAGAGCGTCCATGTACTCTTGTCCTAATAGCCCCAAATTCTTTCGCATCATTTGTTGGCCTTTCGACAATTTTAACCAGTTTCGAAGGGGTATTTTGGACGGGTTACGCGTGCTTTCAAAAACATTTTCGTCTACGAGTGTTTTGGGTATCACAGGTTGTGCGCTTTTCGGTGTAAAGATTATTGGCAGTGAAGTGTCCAATGGCTTCGAAATATCTTGCAGAATATCTCGATGTGAATCCTTTTCTCTTCTCCGGTATTTCCTCCTCTTCCGTCTCCTTTTCCTCTTCCTCCTCCTCCTTCTCCTCTTTATATCGCTTGATAGTTTTGTTTTCTTTTTTTCGATGTCTCCCCCTCATACTGCGTCTCGATCTTCACACCGCCGTCGTTAGTGTTAGGCTCGTTTTTCACCAAAATCGTCGCGTTGTCGGCAATCTTTTGTAGCGGTTCGATAATAGGTTTAAAGTGAGTCTTGACTGCAATATCGTCATCGATCTGACCGGTTTTTAAAGCACGATGTTTTTTTGCGGATTAATTTGCTCGTTTTTGCAATCTCCTTTGCTATCTTTTCACGTTCGCGAATATTATTAGCCATGTCAGCAGAGTAAGTACTTCCCTAGAGTGACCGTTTTAACCCTTCTCAACAGAATACGAGCAACGACTAACTACTTTGTGGTATCGCAAACACGTTAAATTCTTTTCTATATCGCTCATTCGTAAGCGAGCTATCCTTGTCTATCACTATAAATCCATACTTTTGTTGCCAACAAGTATGACATAATTTACTGAAATCCTCGTATGACATGTCAGTATTCACGTGATCGTTGTATATGTGTTTCAAGTTGGTACCATCCTGTTTAAACAAGATTAGCAGGTTCGCGTTGTCGCGTATAAGATGTTTCGGTATTCTTGCGTATATTTGGCAGAGATAGAAGCAGTCGACGTTCGAGTGGCATCCCATTGAAAAGTATTCTCTTATAGTATTTTGCTTATCGCACGCAACATCATCGAAAACAAAAATCGAGTTTGGACATGCTTCGCTCGGTGGAATGACGTCGCTATTATTGGACAATGTAAAGTAGCCGATTTCGTCAATCGACGTCAACAAATTTTCCAAATATCGATAATTTGGCTGTTGCAGTGATTTTGAGTACACGTATACGTTTTCAAAGCGAACACCGTGCAGGCTTTTTATCAAACTAATCAACACATTAGGTTTACCGCAATTCGAGGGGCCACAAACAATCGCGCGTATAGTATTTGGTAGCATCGTATCGTGTCTACGCATCTCCACGTTGTTCCCCATTGAGCGTAATCTGACGTCGTAATTCGTCACGCGTATCGCCAAAGGTTGCTGCACGAATTTCATTTTCCAACTTCTGATTCGAATCCAACTCCTGTCTATTTATAGCTGCGCGGAACCACAAAGTGGTCAGTAACGAAAAAATGTTTGTTGTGCTATCAAGTGCTTACGATATTCTCGAGCTTACTGTTGAGCAGTTGAAGTTTATTCTTAAGATTGTTTTACTGCAAAATTTTGGTTATTACGTAGAACATTTGTGGGACAAACTTCCAGAACATATAAAAGCGAATTCGAAGGTTTAGACCTATCGACGCTGTCTTGAACATTACAATCAACCGTGACAGGAAACGCACATTGACGGTCCAACGCCTATGATAAAGAATTGCTGCGAATGTCAACGAAAATAGGTGGAGATCTATTAAATCACGCGATAAACGCACTTCCGATCGAATTCCATATTCCAGGCTATCAGTTTTGCGGCCCGGGCACGCGACTACAAAAACGATTAGCCAGAGGCGATCGAGGTATCAACCAATTGGACGCGGCGTGCCGTGAACACGATATAGCGTACTCTCGGAGCAACAATCTCGCCGAGAGACACGCAGCAGATAAGATACTCGCCCAGAAAGCGCAAACTCGCATCGTTGCGAGAGATTCAACTTTCGCCACAGCTGTCTGGGCAGCGATGAAGGCCTAAACGAAGTTTGGTATGGGTCTGAAGACGAGGACGAGGACAAAGAAAAAGACGGCGAAAAAACGGATACTTCCGGTAGCGAAACGCGGCGGTGTATTGCCGATTCTACCAGTGTTGGGCGCGCTCGGATTCCTGATCGGTGGAGCAGCTGGCGTAGCAAAGATGGTGAATGATAGAAAAGTTGCACAACGTCAGTTGCAAGAGATGCTACGTCACAATCGCGCCATGGAAGGTCACGGATTGTATCTCGCGCCATACAAATACGGACGAGGAGCCTCAACGAGAAAGAAAGCAAAAAAAAAACGCCAAAAAGACGCTAAAAATGTCGCAAGGTATAACTACCAATGTGCAATTACTGCAACTGGCAAAACGTATGCGCATTCCGTATTTTAAAGGTGTTTTTATGCGTGACTCATTACCAATCGGAGGTATATAGTATACCGAAACGAGAGCGGCATCGTAAATTTGGATAACGCTGAAGGATCGGGTACTCATTGGGTAGCGTATGCAAAGAGGGGGGATCGCGCTATATATTTCGACAGTTTTGGTAATCTCCGACCACCCAAGGAATTGGTGCGACATTTAAATGTGACAAAGATAGAGTACAATCGCACTTCTTATCAAACTTACAATCAAAGCAACTGTGGACAATTGTGCTTGCAGTTTCTTCGAAAGGTTGACTCATGTAAATTTAAAGACGGACATTGCATTATTTAACTCAGTATTCGTTGAATAGTTTTGTCAACATGTCTATGACATTCACGCTGACTGGGAGGAGTAGTATTCTTGCGGTAAACTTCTTTCCCACCGTAGATTTGAGCGATGGTGAATATGAGCTTGGCCTAGCGGATTTTGAGAGTTATCACACGATATCGAATGTAAATTCCTCGAATAATAAATTTTACTTTGGCAAAGACGACGCGGAAATTACGATTTCTGAAGGATCGTATGAGTTGTAAGCGATACACGAGTTTTTGAAACATACAATTTCACGGAAACGTCCGCTACACGCAGTTCGTGACGACGATAAAAAACACACTAACGACGATGACTTTGAAGATGGAAAATGGCTGATAGTGTTACGCGCTAATTACAATACGATGAGGAGCAAGATCAAATGCATTTACAGAATAAATTTTAGCAAGCCTAACAATATTGGATCGCTGCTAGGATTCTCAAACCGTATACTGCAGCCGCGAAAATGGTATGAGTCGGACATGCCGATTAACATTATCAACGTGAACATTATTCGCGTAGAATGTAGCGTGACCGCGGGTGCATACAGTAACGGCAAACTCGTTCACACGATACATGAATTTTCACCGAGGGTACCACCAGGATATAAGATATCGGAAACACTGGCGCACATCATTTACCTTCCGGTCATCGTGCAGAGCATTACGGATTTAACGCTACGCATTGTCGATCAGAACGGGCGATTACTCGATTTTTGAGGAGAAGAAATCACCATTAGATTGCATGTACGACGGCGACAGCAATAACGTACGTGTGCGGCATATGAGATGCTTGTGTTGAACAAAGACGCGAGAAATAACACAATCTTTACGAAGCCAGTGACGACAACGTCGACATTCTTTAATATTCAATCAACTGGTTGCATTAAGAAGAAGAAGAACTGAACGCATCAAACATTGCGTTTTTACAATCTTTGGGATTCGTGGTACGAAACATTTGAACGATGATAGACATTCTCAACATCGGGGACGAGTCAATCTTTGACGATCGCATCGTCAAGATCGAGACTCACACATACAACCCGTTTGCCAACACAACGTTTGGACATAGTGATGAGATAAGAATACCCATACAACAACAGGATTTGTATACATTGCCATACGAAAGTTTCTTATATATCGAGAGAGAACTGAAGATAAACCATCCAATTGAGGGATCCAATGTGACACTGGGAAATAATTGCATCGCATTCATGTTTGATGAGATTCGATATGAACTCGATGGTGTGTAGATTGATTGCAACAGAAATGTAGGAATAACAAGTTTGCTCAAAAATTATGTAACGATGTCATTCGATAGAAGCATAGTTATGAGTAACGCGGCTGGAGTGATCCGATTTCTGCGAATGGACACTTCAATTTCTGCGTACCGCTCTACATGTTATTGGGATTTTGTGATGACTACAAACGGGTAGTGATTAATGCGCGTCACGAATTGATCTTAATACGATCGCGCAACGACAATTGTCTGTTTGGAAATTTGGCGTTGGAGCCTGTAATCAACTTATTTAAAATACAATGGCGAATGCCACATGTGTTGTTGAGCGAGATCAACAAGCTGTTGATGCTGCGCGCTCTGGAAAGTGGACGTTACCTCAGCATGGGTTTTCGCTCGTGGGATCTGTATGAGTTTCCGCTGTTGCAGCTTACAACCAAGCATTCGTGGGCCATTAAGACTGCAACTCAACTGGAGAAGCCACGATACGTTATTTTTGCTCTGCAGACAGGCCGGAAAAATGTCATGTCCGAGGATATCAGTCGATTAGACGACTGTAAATTAACCAACGTGAAACTCTTTCTGAACTCGGAAAGTTATCCGTACGACGACATGAATCTGGATTTTGATAAAAACAGATGGTCAATTCTGTACGACACCTACACACGTTTCTGCAAAAACTATTACGGATACGAATACCTCGAGCCCAATCTCACCGTCACACGGTTTTTACAAAACGGTCCGTTCGTGGTCATTGACTGTTCTCGACAAAACGAATCGGTCAAGAGCGGAACAGTGGATGTGAGATTGGAATTTGAGTGTAAGGACAACGTACCTAATAATACCACTGCGTACTGCCTCATTATACACGATCGTGTGATCTAGTACAATTCGTTGACCAACGTTGTGCGCAAAATCACCTAAAAAAATGTTTACACAAACAACTGTTTAGAGAGGGGAAGAGGATACATAATCAAAGTGATGTGAGATGGCTGTAGAGTTTCGTCATTCCTCTCGACTGAGTCGCATTGAAGAGAGAGACCTCGTCATGTCTGTACCAACATTCGTCGATCTGCAAGGATTTATCCTCAATAAACAGTTTATTGTAAAGGAAGCGGCAATCCTGAGAAGAGGATTTATTTTATCACAATATTTCTTCGCATGTCCTGTACCATGGAGTTTACTTATAAAATCGGAGAGGCGTCAAGCCTCATGGTTGACTGAACATTATCATGGCTTACAATGGGAAGATGGAAACGTTCCATACAGCATGGCTCAGCGCTTGATTACTGCAGCTATCGTTGGAATAAATGAAAAATTACAAGAAGATGAAGATGAAGAATCCTCTATCGTATACGTAAAAGGACTTGAAAAGCGAAAATGGCTAGTCGATATAATGGATGATGAGAAAAACGGTTTTATAATTGAGACCTTGGATGCAGATTACGACGACATTGAGTCTCTAAAGAATCTAGATGTTAAAAACACTATGCGATGTGAAAAACATGTTAAAAATTGCGCATTACAAAATGTATTCAAAATATTTAACTAGTGGTCACAACGCCCGAAAGTATATTTGAAAAAATAAAATATGTAAACATATTAAAAATTTTTTATTTCTTATTTACCCTTCTTATTCTTTCCTTTTTCCAAGAATTCTTTTTAACCGAGCGATGTCTTTCCCTTCTCCTAAATTTCAGAGCGCTAGACGCAATCTCCCCACCACATTTACCTTTACTATCTTTAAGAAATCAATATTCTAAATTTTTTTATTGGATCTTTAATGTTGTCCGAGTGATGTCTCTCTCTCTCTCTCTCTCTTCTCCTAAATTTCAAAGCGCTAGAAATACTCTCAAAAAGTCTCCCACCACATTTACTCCCACCACATTTATCCCCACTATCTTTGAGAAAATAAGTATATATTCTAAATTTTTGTACGATCTGAGGAAATTTTCTTTATCAAGAATTTTTACTTCACTCCATTTAAATTCATGGTTGAAATCGAGCCTATGGTTAGTTATAACAGATTTATTTGTTGTATTTCTATTAATATCAAGTTTATGTTCCGAAATCCTAGCGTTGATAATGTCCGAAATCCTAGCGTTGATCCTTCAGCGTTGATAATGGTCAAAATACTGACCGAAACGTTCGCTTTGTATCGCTTTATATTTATATTTAAGAGTACTTATGTGTAATTATTTTTTGTCACTTTTTAATGTAATTCAGTATTAGACATTAGATTAAAGAATATTATTTTTATATATGACTTCACTTTCTAACATTATTTGAATTTTCATATTTACTGCTCTTAACAGCCTTTTATCAAATTTATTATAATTTAACAAGAGCCTTGACTTACTACGATTTAATATTAATTTTTATGAATTTTTTTCTCTTAATTAATACTTACAATCTCGTATCTGACTCTTCAATTTCTTGGTCTGAATCTGTATCATATTCAGATGATTGCGATTTACATGACGTCGATGGTGAAGGCATATCCATGCTACCAAATAAAGGTTTTTTACAGTAAAATAATCGACACAATTTTTGTAGCAACGCTGAAAACATGCGACTCGCTTGTGTCGTTTAGACGATCTGGTGCATTTAGATAAACCACCAGTCACTCTTAAAATGTCTTTGTGAATTTCCAGGAAATCGGCAACATCTCTTGTATGCGGTTTTTGCACACCAAGTTCGCGATTTCTTAATAATTGTACAACCAAAATCACAGAAATGTTAAATTAAAATTAAATGTACAATTAATTTAGTCTTTAAAAATTTAATATTTTAGTGTTCACAAATAGGACATAGATTCCACAATACAGTTTGATATAGATACACTTTACAATTGTAGCATTTATCCCCTGTCAGTAAACCGCAAAGTCCTGTCATGATCACGCACAGCACGAGCACGTGAAAACATCGTTTACTCGGAGAAAACAATCCGTGCAAAATTTTTCACCAACATTGTTTTAAAAATAAAAAGAAATACTGCACATTACATGGAGATAGTCAATTGCACGAATTTCTTGCTTTTTCACAATCTGCACCTTTTTCTTCTTATAACGACTGTGGCCACTACTTAAACTGTTAAAGTCCGAATCTGTTGAAATTGCTGATGCTGATGATGATGATTCGTCCATTTCACTTTCCATCACTTCTTCTTCTTCAATCGCTTCTTCATTGTCTACTTCCATATCCTCGCCATCAATTAGAATTTCATCTTTCTCATCTGGAATAATAATAATTTCAGGTTCTTCCTCATCTGGGACAATAATAATTTCAGGTTCTCTCTCCATTTAAGACACTTCTTCACTCCGCAAATATCGTAGATAGACACTTCTTCACTCCGCAAATATCGTAGATAGATACTTCTTCACTCCGCAAATATCGTAGATAGACACTTCTTCACTCCGCAAATATCGTAGACCTTATGGACATCGTGGACCCGCTCTCCATAAGTTTCAGTCTCTCAAAAAATTTTCACAAAGGACTATCATAGTGATAAAATCGGTCTCTACCTGTGTTTAATTGTTTACACATTCGAGCAGCTCGAACGTTGGCACCAATGTGTCACAATTAAAAAAAAATAAGGAAGTTGTTTCTCTCCCGTTTATGGGAGATTTTCTCAATTCCCTTCCGTATGTCAGAACAATAAAATGCCCCCCAAAAAAGGGTTTTATGAATTTTGGAGCGCTCCTTTTTTAAATTCGAGCAGTCATAAACTCCTGCTCAGCGTGACGTCATCCCCCGCGCCCTCAAGATATTCCCTCGCCCCGCACCCCGCGAACGTTGGCACCAATGTGTTGCAATTAAAAAAATAAGGAAGTTGTTTTCTCTCCCGTTTATGGGAGATTTTCCGCGAGGATACAAAGCTGCCGAACGTCAGCGCTTTTACATTTGCACCATCTATAAATAACATTTTGACAGTTTGTCGCAACGTTGGCGCTAAAATCTCAATTCTCTTCCGTATGTCAACAATAAATGCCCCCAAAAAAAGGGTTTTATGAATTTTGGGTGCCCCTTTTTTAAATTCGGGCAGTCATAAACCTCTGCCCAGCGTGACGTCATTCTCCCACCCTCAAGATGTCCCCTCGCCCCGCACCCCGCTCAGAGGCTCTGAGTTAGAACCCGCCTTATATCACTACTGTTTTTTTTTTCATAAGAAGCAATTTTTGATGAGTATGACTTTTTTTAAGGTTAATATTTAAAAACTTCGAAAATTGCGGAATGGCTATGTTTCTGATTGTAGTCAAATTAATTCTATTATTACGTTTCCCGTTACTCTCTATATCTTTAACAAATTCGTGAATCGTTTCTTTTTTATCAGTTATAGGGAGGCCAAAATTACTGCCAAATTGTACCAAATTGGAAACCATAGGTGGAAATTTTGGAATATTTGTGTTAGATAAATTGATGAACCATTTATTGTTGTTGATAATAAAGGATGATATGTTTTTTCAATGAATTTATTAGCTTCTATATGTATGTTAATGCTTTCATTCGTGGTTGTTATGGGAGGTATTTGTGAAAAATTAACAGGTTGTGAGGTTTCCTTGTGTAAGATGCAATGTAAATTTATTGGTTTTATGTTGTTTATATATGTCGAAAATGTTTTATTTAATAACCAATCGAACTTCTTTTTATGTGTTATATGTAGTTTTACGTAATATTTATGAAATGATAATGTATGGTGATTAAATATTTGGTCCCAGAGGTATGTCGGTATCTTATCAGATAATGATTGTGTAAATTCAAATATTTTTTTATATAGAAACTCCATTTGTTTATGTAGATAGAACACTTCAATGTTTAGCATATTTGTTTTAAAACCGCGAAACAATCCCTCTACTTTTTTTCTTGATTTGTGATGACTAAGCATGAACTCAATTTTGCAAAAGTTATTCAAATGTGTCGGAACAATATTATGACCGTAATCGGAGCCTGTGCGGATGTCATGCACAAAAATTAATAAACAGAAATGAGATCTCACATAAAGCTCATTTATTCAATTCTAAACGTTTCGACCCACTTCGGGTCTTCTTCAGTAGCTACAACATACAAAAAATTCAAGAAATCAAAATTTTTTATCATGAATTCGACTTATTTTATGTTTAATAATGTTTGTTATCAACAGATTTTTGGCACGCCTATGGGTTCTCCCCTCTCACCGATCATTGCGGATATCACGTTGCAAGATTTGGAGTAGGGCGATTGCTGCGATTCCGGTGTCACTTCCATTTTATTTTAGATATGTTGACGACCATCGCGTTGGCGGCCCCACCCTCCATGCTTAATATTGTACGGAACACTTTCAACTTTTTCCATACGAGATTGCAGTTCACCATGGAGGAGGGGGTGACAACCGACTGAATTTTTTAGACGTCACCATTATTGTGAACAATGGGAACATTGAATTTGATTTGTTTCATAAGCCGACGTATTCAGGAAGATATTTAAACTTTGAGTCGCGAGCACCCTCTCTGCCATAAAAAAGGCACCATTATCAGCCTCATAGACAGAGTGTTTTTGGCTCTCTCATCCGAGATTCCATAAGAGTAACTTTGAGTCCATGATTGGAGTTCTCTTGTCTAATAATTATCCTCTTAATTTGATATTTCAAACATTACAAACGCGGCTAAAAAGTTGTTCTTTCTCTACAGCAATAAGTTCCATAACAATAAGCTAATATATGCAACGATTAAAATTCTAACACAAAAAAAGTTTCGTATTTTAATATTCCGTATATTAATAATGTATCGGAGAGATTCAAAGATATAACACGTGATTTGGATGTCATTCCATCTTATACAGGAATTAATAGTCTTCGTAAATTCATTAAAGTACACAAGGATAAGTTACCAAGGGAACTCCATAACAATGTGGTTTATAAAATTGATTGCATGGATTGTGATGCGTCGTACGTGGGGCAAGACGGGTATACTATTGAAAACTAGGACTAAAGAACACCGTAACAATATAAAAAGAAACGCGTCACAATTATCAGTCATATCGGAGCATAGACTACTGAATCATGATTTTAATTGGGAGGATGTAAAAGTCTTGGACGAGGAGCCTTTTTTGGGCAAACGTTTGATATCGGAAATGATCTACATTAAAACGTTCAGAAGAATAGTTTAAATTTGCACAGCGGACACCGATAAATTAAATGATATGTTTGATCCTTTAATAGAAAAATTTACTAAAATCTAGCTCTGTGATCATACATATCAGTGTTTTGTTAGACCTTTGTTATTGAGCGCCGATAAGTTTTACTTGTATTTATTTATATTTTATTTTTATTTTTATTTTTAGTCTTTTTTTTTTTTTTTTTTTTTTTTTTTTTTTTTTGCGTATATATGTATCGCCTGTGTCGAGGGTAGAACTACAGCACAGTTGTTAGAGTGATGTGTCACGTGTAACATCATTTCTCTTTGTTTTTTACTGCCGGGGGTGAGTGATCTCTCCGTTCTTTAAATTTAATTCTTGTGAATTTTATATGTTTAATTTATATAATGTTGTTGTGACTTTGATTAGTGTCGGTAAGGGAGTCACTATGTGCTCTGCTTCCTTCCTGACGATGGTCACCGTTAGGGGACACTCCGACGGCCGGACAGTTTGAATCGGGAGGAGAAGAACATTTAATTTGTTTTGCGGTATTGTATGTATTGAGGTTTATATTTTTTTAATTGTAATGACTATCTTTTTGATTTCTTGAATTTTTGTATGTTGTAGCTACTGAAGAAGACCGAAGTGGGTCGAAACGTTTAGAATTGAATAAATGAGCTTTATGTGAGATCTCATTTCTGTTTATTAATTTTTGTGCATGACATCCGCACAGGCTCCGATTGCCGTCAATATTTCTTTTTTATTGTAACACATAATTGAGCCAAGTACAAAAGTTTTATTTTGAATATATGACCTTTACAAGACATTAAAAATCTTAGTTTAGACCTAACTTTAGACCTAACTTTAATAACTTATATTCGCATCAACCCATTCTATCAATAAATTTACAATGTTAATACCGAAAAATCTGTGTATGAATTTAAAGTTAAACGGATGATCCCTAACATTTAGAACTGTATTGACGCATGTAGGCTAGAGTATATTAAAATAATAAATTAGTAAAAAATTATAACGCTCTTATATATTGAAATAAAATTGTAAAATTAATGTAAGTACAGGCCAACTCAAGAGCATACATTAATAAAGATGGTATGTATAATTTATAAAAAAGTTATTATATATTATATATTCTATATATATTTCTATATGTCAGAAAAGATATAAATAAAACATCATAATGAAGATATATTTACTATAATTATAATTAAAGTTGTAGAATTCAATGAATATTAGGATAATATTCAATACAAACTGATAGATCTCAAATAACGAGCAAAGATCAAGTATTTCTTATCTACTCAAAATGAGAATGGTATGTCTTTTTTTGTAAGCGTTGTAACTTTCGCTTACTCAGTAATAATGGAACATATTTACAAATAAATTTCTTATAGATAATGCGAAATATTTCAAAGAAATTATTCGCCAACAAAGTTTCTTCAAGACTCAGTTATGGCAAATGGCAGATGATTTGAAGGAATAAAAGATATAATAAACGGTGATTTCCAAACAAAATCAAAATACAAAACAAACAGCAAGATGAAGATCAATTTATTCCGTTTTTGATTTGCCACTGGAACTGTAGAAGATATTGAAGGAGCCATAGAAGATTTTTTAAAAAACTCCAGATAACTTTAAAACGTTCGGAAATATAATTTTTTAAAAAAAATTTTTAAAATATACTTTTACATTTAAAAAATAAAAAAAAAGGGGGCCCAAAAAAAATTTTTTTTCCAAAAAATTTTAAAGGGACAATTTTTTGGGCTAATTTGGAAAAATTTTTTTTTATAAAAAAAAATTTTTGGATATATTAATAAACAAATTGTAAGGGAAAAAAAAAGGGGGGTTTTGCAAAAACAAATTTTGGGGTTTTTTAAAAAAAGGCCCCCCAAAAACCCCCAAATTTTTAAATATTTTTTTCCCAAGTGATTTTTAATTTTTTTAAAAAATTTTAAAAATTTTTTGAAAATTTATATTTTTACAAAAATAAAAAAATTTTACAAAAAAAATATCTAAAAATGATGTTTTTTTTAAAATTTCCACCCCCCAAAGGGAAAAAAATTTTGGGCCCTTAAAAAGGGAAAAAAAAATTTAAAACCTTTTAATTTTTTTTAAAGGGTTTTTTAAAAAAACCGGGGCCACCTTGTAAAACACACACACGGACCCGCCGCATGCAAAAAACGCACACACACACCGCACAAACCAAAAAACGCACGCACACCAAAAAAAAAAACTTTAAAACCCTTTAAATTTTTTTTTAAAATTTTAATTTTTATTTTTATATTTTTTAAAAAAAGAATTAAAATTTTAAAATGTAAAATATGAATGTTTGTAGACTAAAAAAGCAGATAGAAAAAGGGGGCCCTCTCCAAAAATTTTTTATGAAACGAAATCGGCGCGATTAATTAGCAATGACTTGCACAAAATACTTTTTTTTAAAAGACGCTAAACAAAAAAAAATTTTTTAAAAAGCTTTTAAATTCAATATTTTTTTTTGGAAAAAAATTATTATTTTATATATTTATAAAAGGCATTTTAATTTTTGGGGGTTTTAAAATTTTATATGAAAAAAACCATTAAAAAAACAAAATACAAAAATTTTTTTTTAAAAACAGAAAGCGGGGGAAAAATGCTTTTTCCCCCAATTTCCCCATATAAAAATTTTTAAATTTTGGGAAAAGGCAAAAAAAATTTTTTTAAAAAAAGGAGCTAAAAACAAAATATGCAGAAAAAAAAAGACTTCAAAAACAAAATTAATCTACGCCATTGAAAAAAAAAAAATTTTAAAGTGTAAGACAGGAATAAAGGGGCCAAATCGCAGATGACAGTGCGTTTCCCAACAAACAAAAATTTTTTCCGTTAGAATTAAATACCTGTGCACAAAAAAACCCAAAATTTTTTTTTTGGGGAAAAAGGGCCCGGGGGTTTTAAAATTTTTGGAATAATAAAAAACAAGTTTTTTAAAATTCCCCCCCTCCCCTTTTTCCCCCCGGGGGAAATAAACTTGGCCCCCCCCAAAGAAAAATTTTTTTGCCTTGTACCAGGTATTTAATTCTGGGGGAAAAAAAATTTTTTTTTTTTTTTTTGGGGGAAAACCACTATAACCCCGCGTTTTGGCTCTTATTGCCTGTCTTACATTTTTAAAATTTTAAAATTTATTTACAGAGCCTTTTTTTAAAATCTTAATATAATGAATATGATTTTAAAACCCACAAAAATAATTTAAAAACCCACTACTGTAAAACAACAAGAAAAAATACCCAAGGGGGCCCCCCCGATTTGATATCCCCTTTGAATTTTTTGGGGAGTTAGATCAAAAAAAGGGGGACACGTTTTTTTTTTAAAAGGGCCCCAAAAAGGGCCCTTTAAAAAAGGGAAAACCCCCTTTTAAAAAAAAATAGGTTTTTTAATTTTTCTAAGAAAAAATTTGTCAAAAAAATTGGGGGAATTTAAAAAAAAAAATTTTAAAAAAAAAATTTTTATGATTTCTAATTTATTTTTAAAAATGTGAAAAAAATTTTTTTTGAAAAGTTTATTTTTCAAAAATCCCCCCCCCCCCCCCTAAATTTTTTTAAAAATTTAAAAAAAATTTTTTTATAGTAATTCGTTTTTTTAAAAAATTTTTTAATAAAATTAAAACCCTATATGATAAAGTTTTTTCCAAAACGCAGTATTCAAAAATACGTTTGAAACCCCCCCGGGGAAAAACCCCCAAAAAAACTTTTTTCTTTTCCGCCTTATAAAATTTTTTGCTATTCATGGCGTAGCTTTTTTTTTTTTGATAATTTTTTCCCCCCGCTTTTTTCATGATTTTTTTTAAAAAGGGGGTTTATGGATACAAAAAAAACTTTTTTTTCCTAAGTTTATTTTAAAAACGAGTCATATTAAAAAGTTTTTTTTAAAATTAAAACATAAATTTATAATTTCGTTTATACATTAAAAATATTTTTTTTTTACATGTCACTTTTAAAAAATTCTGCAAAATTTTTAAAATTTTAAAATTTCACAGGATTTTAAAAAAAAAAAATTTTTTAAAATAAGGGGGGGTCGGAGTAGGTTTTTCTTATGTTTTTTAGTCCCAAAAACCAAAAAAAAACATCAGTAAAGAATTTTTTTTTTTTCTTTTTTTAAAAATTACTAAAAAAATTTTTTTAAAATTTTTTTTGGCGCCCCCCTTTTTGGGGTTTTTATACTTTTGTTTTTTCCCCCAAAAATTTTTAAAATTTAAAAATTTAAAATTAAACCCCTTCCCCAATTTAAAATTTAAAAATAACAATTAAATCTATTCGAAAAACCTTTTTTGCCCCCCTCCGCGTGGGGGTTTTTTAAAAAAAATCGAGAAAAAATAGCGGAAAATCGGGGAAAAAATTTAAATAAATTTTTTAAAAAAAACAAAAGTATAACATAAAAAAAAGTCGCAAAACAAATTTTTAAAAAATATTTTTTTAAGTAAATTAAAAAAAGGGGAAAAAAAAATTTAAAATTTTTTGGGGGGGGGGGGGGGGTAAAAAAATTAAAGAAATATTTTTTTGTAAGGCCCCCAAAAAAGCTTTTTTGAAGAGCATCCCCCGGGGAAGCGGAAGGTCTTGGTTTCCCCTTTTTCCCCTTTTTCCCCCGGGGCCTTCGGCCAATTTTTTCCCCCCCGCCCTTTTTTTTTTAAAAGGGGGGTTTTAAAAAAAAAACAAGGGGAAAATTTTTTTTACCCCAAAAACCCTGGGGGTTCAAATTCCTTAGTTTTTTAAAATTTTTTTTTTTTTCTTAATTGTCGCAATAACTTTTACGTTGGCTCTTTTTGGGCAGAAGAATAAAGGGGAGTTTTTTTAAAAAAAATTTTTTCTTTACGATTTTTATTTTTTTGCTTAAAAAATTTTTAAAAAAAAATTAATTGAAAAAAAAGAACAATCAACGATCCCCCGAGGGGCACGTAAAGGGTTTTTTAAAACCTCGGGGAAAAGTTTTAAAAAAATTTCTTTTTGTTTTAAATTAGGCAAGTTAATTAAGTTAGACACAAAAATTAAAAAAAAAATCGCCCCTATGAATTTAAATAAACGTTGATGCCCAAAAATTTTTAATCCGGGCGGGGAAAATTTCCCCCGGGGTTTTTAAAAATTTTGTGTCTAATTTAATTAACTTGCCTAATTTTTAAAAAATAAAAATTAAAATCTTTTTCCCGAGGGGGGAAAAAAACATTCTACTGACTCACGCGGAAGGTCTAAAATTTTTTCATTACTTCCAATCGATTTTTTTTTTTATTTAAGCTATAAAAAACCCAACATCAGTAAAGTAAAAAATTTTTTTTTTTTTTTATTTAAAATTAAAATAAAAATATTTAAATTATTTTTTTCGACCACTTTTTTTATGTTATTTTTTTTTTTTTCTTCAAATTTTTTTTTAAATTTTTTTCCCCGTTTTTTTCCCCTATTTTTTTCCCCTTTTTTTTAAAAAACCCCAGACGTGTGGAGCAAAAGGTTTACTTTTTAGATTAAAAAACAAAAAATCTATAAAAAAAATTCTCTCCGACCCCCTTTTTTTTAAAAAAAATTTTTTTTTTTTGGCCTGGGGGGTTTTAATATTTTTTTTGAAAAATTTAAAATTTTTTAAAAAGACTTTCCTTTCCGGGCAAACGCTTTTTTTACACGTGGAGTGCGTTTTTTTATATTTAAAAGGGGTTGGAGTATAGAGCCAATTGAGAGAGAGAGGATAGTGTGAGGGGGAAAAAGGGGGGAAAAGTGAGGGGGTTTTTGAGAATGGGGGAAAGAAAATGTTTGGGGAAGGGGGAAATAGGAAAGATAAAAAAAAAGGGTGGAACAGTTTATTAAGGGGCCCGGGAGAAAAAAAAAGCCTAGGGGGGAAGCGGGTTTTAAAAGGGAAAAAAAACCAAAACCAGGGAAAACTGGGAAATTTAAAATTTTTAAAAACCCCAAGGGGGTTTAAAAAACCGTAGAGGGTAAATAAATAGGTAAAAAGGAAAAAAAGGGAAAAAAAGGGGAATAAAAGGGGAAAAAAAGGGGTTTTTGGAAAAGGAGCATAAGGGGGGGGAAAAAAAGAGAGGGGGAAAAAGGGGAAAAGGGAAATTTAGGGGGCTGAGGGGGAGAAATTTTAAAGGGGTTTTAAAGGGAAAAAAAAGGAAAAAGGGAAAAAAGTACCCCGTTTGGGAAAAAAAAAGGGGGAAACGTTTGAAAAAAAAAAAAGGGGTTAGAGTAAAAAAGGGGAAGGGGGGAGTGAAATTTTTTAAGAAAAAAAACCAAAAAAAAAAGATCACTGGAGAAAACAATAAGGGAGAAATTAAAAAAATGTTGCAAG
Organism: Nylanderia fulva; assembly: GCF_048542155.1. Taxonomy (NCBI): domain Eukaryota; kingdom Metazoa; phylum Arthropoda; class Insecta; order Hymenoptera; family Formicidae; genus Nylanderia; species Nylanderia fulva. The sequence goes on along the minus strand of NW_028190386.1, from coordinate 4,725 downwards.
AAATTTGGCAGGAGTGAGAAAGGAAATAAGGGGGAGAAAGAGAGGGTAAAAAAATTTTGGGGTTTTCCCCTCCCTTTCCTATTGTTTTTAAAAAAAAAATTGGGCCCCCGGGTTTTTGGGGAAGGGGTTTTGGGGGTGGGGAAAAAAAGGGTTGTGGTGCGGGGGGTTTCCCGGTGGGAATCCCCTTTTGGTGGGGGGTTCTAGAAAAGGAGGAAAGAAAAAAAAATTGTGTAAAAAGGGGCCCTTGTTTTAAAAGGGGGGAAAAAAAAAAAAGGGAGGGGAAAAGGGGGTTTTTTTGGGGGGGTTGGGCAAAGTTAAAATAAAAAGATAAGGAAAAAAAAGGAGGAAAGGGGGGGTTTTTGGGGATGGCCCCTTTGGGGAAAACCCCCGGGGGGGTGGGGAAAAAAAAAATTGAAAGTGAAAGAGAAAGGTAAAAAAGGAAAACCCCCCTTTGGGGAAAAAAAAAGGGGGGAAGAAGGGGAAATTTTGGGGAGAGATAGCATTGAAGGGGAAAAAAAAAGAAAAGGGAAAAAAAAAATAACAAAAGGGGAGAATTAAATAGGGGAAAAATTTTTTGGGGAAAAATTTTTTTTTTGGGGAAAAAAAATTTGAAGGATTAGAAAGGAAACATAAAAAATTTAAAGGGGGGGAAAAAGGGGGAAAAAAAAGACACAAAGAAGAGAGGGAAAAAAAAGGGGCGGGGGGAAAGGATGGAAAAAGGTTTTAAAGGGGTTTTTTTGGGAAATTTTTTTGGGAGTAGGGAACAAGGTAAAATTTTTTTGGGAAAAGGGGGGAAGGAAAATGGGGGGTTATAGTGTTGACAAAACAAAAAATGGAAGAGAAGAGTTTGGGGGAAAAAAATCAAAAAATTTTGCCGAAAAAAGGGGGAAATTGGGGGGGAAATACAAGGAGCGGCAAAAAAAAGAGAGGAATACGATAAAAGGGGCATGGTTTGGGGATAAAAAGGATAAAACAAAAAGGAAGAAAAAATTGGGGAAAAAAAAAAGGAAAAGGGTTTTTTTTTTGGAAATTTTAAAAAAGGAGGGGGGAAAAAATTGGGGAAAAAATGGAATAATTTTTGGAAAGGAATGAGAAATATGTAAAAAAATGGGGGCCTTTTGGGGGGGGGAGAAGGGGGGCAGTTTACAAGATTAAAAAGGGGAAATTTTAAAGCGAGGACGGGGGGGGAAAAGGGGGGAAAAATGAGGGGAGAAAAAAATCAGGAAAAGAGGGGGAGGGGAAAAAAAAGGAAAAAAAAGGGCGATTAATGCAAAGGAAGAAAAAATTAAAATTTTTTAAATTTTTTGGGGGAAAAAGATGGAGCATATTGAATGGGAACACCAAAAAAGGGGGTGAGGAGAGGAAAGGACTTTTTTCAGGAGGAAAGGAAAAAAAGTAATAGATTACGTCTTTTGGGGGCAAGATGCAAAAAGGAAAAAAAAAAAAAATTTAAAAAGGTTTTAAAAAATAAAGTGGGGGGCCCCCCTCACCACCAAGGGGTGGGAAAAGAGGAAAGCCGGAAGGGAAAGGGGGAAAAAAAAAGAAAGAGAAAGGAGGAACTTGGAATTTTGGGGAAAAGGGGGAAAAGGGGGTTTTTAAGGGGAAAAAAAAGGGAGAATTTTAAAAGGGGGGGAAAAGAAGAGGAGAATGAAAAAAATAGAGGGGGAAATTGGGGAAAAAAACAATGAGTGTAAACAGAGGATGAAGAGTAAAATGAAGAAGGAGAAGAGTGGTTTGGTGGGACGAGGAGTGTAAAGAAGAGAAAAGGAAGGTAATAGGAGGGAGCTGAGGAAGTTGGAGGAATGAAGGAGGAGAGGGAGAAGAATATAGGAAGAAAAAAGGAGAATACAAGAGATTATGTGAGAGGAAGAAAAAGGAAGAAAACGAGAAATGGGAAAGGAAGGCAGCGGAGGGTTGAAAAAGAATTAGAAGTATGGGAAATAGTTAACAAGGAGAGAAGGAGAGGGAAGGAAGTAAATAAAAAAATTGAGATGAGAGAGTGGAGAGATTACTTCATGAAGCTGCTAGGAGGAGTAAAGGAGAGGAGAGTAAGAAAGGAGAGAAAAGACGGGAGAGATAAGAAGAAGAGGAGGAGGAAGAGGAAATAAGTAGGGTAGAATTGATAGAGGCAATAAAGAAATTGAAAGAAGGAAAAGCGACTGGGATAGATGAGATCCCGAATGAGGTCTAGAAATACGGAGGAGGGAACTTGGAAAATTGGGCATTGGATTTTTGTAACAGGATTTGGAGAGGAGAAGGCTGGCCGGAGAAATGGAAGGAGGGAGTGATAGTGCCGATAAGGAAGAAAGGAGAAGGAAAGATGGTAGAGGATTACAGGGGAGTAACATTGATGCCAACATTGTATAAAGTGTATACAATGATCCTAACGGAAAGACTGAAGAAGGAGGTAAAGGAAAAAAGGATAATAAAAGAAAATCAGATGGGATTCAGAAGAGGAATGGGCACTATGGACAACATTTATGTGATGAATTATCTGATTAATAAACAATTAGAAAAAAAAGGTGGAAGGATGACGGCATTGTTCGTAGATTTGAAGGCAGCGTTTGACTCGGTGGAAAGGGGGAAAGTAATAAAGGCAATGGAAGAGAGTGGGATAAGGAAGGGATTGAGAAAAAGGGTGGAGGATGAGGGAAACGGTATGTAGAATGAAGGTAGGGGAGAAAATAGGAGAGAAATTCTGGATAGAGAAAGACAGGGGTGCCCATTGAGTCCGTTGTTATTCAATATCTTGATAGCGGACTTAGAAGAAAAGATGGGGAAGATGAAAACGGGGGGAGTGAGGCTAGGGGAGAAAAGAATATACACGCTAGCATACGCGGATGATATAGTGTTGATGGTAGAGGAGGAGGAAGAATTAAGGAGCATGATAGAAAGATTAGAAGAATATTTAGATCATAAAAGGCTAGAATTGAATACGAAGAAGTCGAAAGTAAAAAGATTTAGGAGAAAGGGGGGGGAAGGTGGAAAAAAAGGGAATGGAGATGGAAAGGAGAGAGAATAAAGGAAGTAAAGAAATTTATGTATTTGAAATACAGGCTACAGAGAAATGGAGGACAAGAAGGACAGGTGAGGGAAAGGATGAGGAGAGCAGCAGCGATTATGGGTCAAGTATGGGGGATAGAGAAAAGAAGATTCGGAAAAGACTGGGGGAAAAGGCTTTGGCTGTTTGACAAGCTGGTGTGGACAGTGTTGAGCTATGGGGTGGAAGTATGGGGGTGGAAGGAGAAGGAGGGGATGGAAAGGTTGGAGGAAAGGTACCTGAGATGGACATTGGGGGTAGAAAGGAGGACACCAGGATACATGGTGAGAGAGGAACTAAGCAGAGAAAAACTGAGAACAAGAGCTGGGAAGAGAGCATGGAACTTTGAGAAAAGAATGGAGGAAGAAAGAGGAAACGAGTTAGCAAGAAAATGCTGGGAAGAAATGAGAGAAAGAGCGAAGGAAGAAAAGGTGGGTTCAGAGTGAGAAAGGGAAAGGGAGGAATACTTAAGGAAAAGAGGGAAAAGGATAGAGGAAGTGGAAGAGAGGAGAGGGGAGGAAGAGGGGTGGTTCGGAGAATTGTTAAGGAAGGATTGGGAGGATCAGAGGAAAGGGAGAGAGGAAAGAATAGAAAAGTCAGAGTATAATAAATGGTATAAGGAGATTAGAGGGAAAGGAGTACCAGAGTATTTAAGAAAAGATTAGGGGAGAGTAGATAGAGGAGAGTGGCGAAGTTTAGGCTGGGAAATGAGATGCGAGAAAGTAGATACTGGGAAGAAGAGGAGAAGAAAAAATGCAGGTTATGTGGTAGAGAGGAAGAATCGTGGGAACATATTTGGGAAAGATGCAGAATAAGTAGTGAAAGGGAGAGGAGTTGGCAGGAAGTAGTCAAGGAAATTCTAGGAGAGGGAGGAAAGGGAGAAAAATGGATGATGGAGATAGAGGAAGAGAGAAAGAGGGAAGGAAAGACAAATGGGATGAGTGAATGAGAGAGGGAAAAGAAACGCAAAAAGAACGGAAACGGAAGTCCCAAGCGGCGAGAGGTGTGTGTGTGTGTGTGTACTGGGGGGTGGAGCTAAGGGGGAGAAGGCCACAAGGGCGACCCGAGGTGGAAGCTCAACCCCTTAGAAATATTAGGCTAAATTGGTTAAGTAGGCTAAGTTAGTAATGTAAGCGTTTTTGTTTTTGTTTTATTTTAAAATTGTAACCCTACGAGGATCAATAAAGTTATCTATCTATCTAATTATGTATACAAATTCGCAAATTCACTTTCAAGTGCATAATATTGTAGCGGTGGCACCCCCCATCGTTCCCGACTGACCGTCGGAAGGCTGTGCCCAGCGAACATCAGGGCAGCAGGCGCTTTGCGCTCCATAATTCTTTATCCATATTACCGGTAAAACGGCATCTAATTAATCACGATACAGCGTTATACGGCTTGGTGCCGAGCGTGCCCGACGGTTACTGAATCCGGCCGAATACCGCCGTCGCATCGCCAAGTATCGTTATCTCGCCGGTATAAAAGATAAATCGGATCCTAGAGAGACACTCCGTCTCCGAATCCTAAACTATCCAGATCTCCGGAACCAGTGTCCCGAGTCGAGGTAGAAGCGTGCTCTGCCTCTGCTGAGAAATCTCAACACCCGGGGAAGCTACCGAAGATCCTGAGAGCAATTCTGCCGTCGGCACTGAGGTGGAAAATTACTCCGCCTCTTCCAAGTTAAT